>NC_052953.1:39706973-39734473 GCF_013358895.1 Oreochromis aureus
AACAAACAGCCATAAATTCCTAACCGTAGAGGGGCTAAACGGTCATTCTTAGACCGTTGTGTTCAGAAGACATGGGAGAATCTTGAAATGTTGACCATTTAAAATAAAAATATGAAATATCATAGATATATGACATAGATGATTGGTTGTCTTAGGAGCCATGAATGCCCCAATATGCAAATTTGAATGTGCAAGCCCTCGGATATGATTGGTTGTCTTAGAAGCCATATAAATAGCAGTAAAACTGTACTATGATTTGGTAGAAAAGTATAATTAATCAAAAATACTATATTTGGCAGAAATACTATTTTTAGCAGAAACACTATATTTGGCACAAATCTTATGAAATAGCAGAAATAGTATGATTTAGCACAAATGCTGTATTTAGCACAAATCTCATAAAATAGCAGAAATAGTATGATTTAGCAGAAATGCTGTATTTAGCACAAATACTGAAAAGCAGCAGAAATGCTATGACTTAGCACAATAGTAATAACCTAAATAGAAAAATTGGAAAAGCAAAATGGACAGCTGAAAAATCCTGAACATGCTAAGGGTCCCTCAAATGTAATTGTTAAATGAAAAAAACCAGCAAAAAAAAGTATAACAGTCACACAATCACAAATATGTACACATATGGTAACACACATGCACAGACAGACACACACAGGATCAAATTCAGTCAACCAGTCTAAATATATTGAATTTAAATCATACAATAAGATGCTCCCATAAAAAGGCTCTCTCTCTCTCTCTCTCTCTCTCTCTCTCTCTCTCTCTCTCACACACACACACACACACACACACACACACACACACACACACACACACACACACACACACACACACACACACACACACACAAGATCCAATTCAGTCAACCAGTCTAAATATATTGAATTTGAATCTTACAATGAGATCATCCCATAAAAAGTCTCTCTCTCTCTCTCTCTCACACACACACACACACACACACACACACACACACACACACACACACACACACACACACACACACAAGATCCAATTCAGTCAACCAGTCTAAATATATTGAATTTGAATCTTACAATGAGATCATCCCATAAAAGGCTTTTCTCTCTCTCTCTCTCTCTCTGTCACACACACACAGATACACACACACACACACACACGAGCCAATTCAGTCAACCAGTCTAAATATATTGAATTTGAATCTTACACTGAGATCATCCCATAAAAAGGCTCTGTCTCTCTCTCTCTCTCTCTCTCTCTCTCTCTCTGTCACACACACACACAGACACACAGACACACACACACACGAGCCAATTCAGTCAACCAGTCTAAATATATTGAATTTGAATCTTACACTGAGATCATCCCATAAAAGGCTCTGTCTCTCTCTCTCTCTCTCTCTCTCTCTCTCTCTCACACACACACACACACACACACACACACACACACACACACACACACACACACACACACAAGATCCAATTCAGTCAACCAGTCTAAATATATTGAATTTAAATCTTACAATGAGATCATCCCATAAAAGGCTCTCTCTCTCTCTCTCTCTCTCTCTCTCTCTCTCTCTCTCTCTCTCTCTCTGTCACACACACACACACACACACACACACACACACACACACACACACACACACACACACAGAGAGGAAGTAAGTTTCTAGCTCAGTCAAGCAGCCTGGGAGCTGCTGAATTTGAATCCACCAATCAGAGAGCCTGTGCACTTTTTCCCGCCAAAACAGGTGCACGCAGCACAGAGAGACACAGGATTTTTGCAGTCTATTTCTCATAATGACGACTCCCCTCAAACAAATGACCATAATTTCCTAACCGTAGGGGCTAGAACGGTCATTCTTACACCGTTTTGTTCAGAAGAGATGGGGGGACCTTAAAGTGTTGACAATTTATCATTAAAATATGAATTATTAAAGATATTTGACTTCTAATGCACCATAACTGAGTAGAGCAAAGCAAAAACTGCCTTGACTTGCCCTCAAACAACGCTTTCTAACTCTAAATCTATTTGGAGTATCAATATCATTCTTTCACCGTAAGAGACAGAAGGCTTTGGTGAACAATCATGGAAATTTTCAGGTCTCTGTGGAAATCCATTAAAAAGATATGACGAGAGAAAAAGTGGTTCATTTCAGAGTTTGAAATCTGAAGAAATCTGAGCGAAGGACAATTTCCTACCCTCAAACAAGTCTAACTCATTTCAGAACGGTAATAGGTGAGAAAATAATTCTTGAATTGTGAGCGTCAGGAGTGTCTGAAGATATACTGGGACAAGCCTCATGTCTTAACTTCGCTTCGTTAAGGAGATATGACGATTTGAAAATGCCTCTCATTACAGAAATCCAGCGGTGATTTTGAACAAACTCTCCATTGACTTTCTATGCAGTTTTCAGACTTTGTGTTGGTGTGAGGAGATTTGCCAAAATTCTATTATACAGAATTACTGTAATCAGCACATATACTGTAACATTTTAGAAATTCCTCCACTTAGTAGTAATACTATAACATAACACAAATGTTATGTTGAGTTGAGCTGACTGGTACTCTGGTGCAGTCAGCACAATCTGGAGCTGAACACTCTTAAAACTGTAGAGATGACAGTGGACTTCAGGAGACATCCTCAACTCTGCCCCCCTCATCATATCAGACAGCCCTGTGTCGACTGTGGAGATCTTCGAGTTGCTGGGTACCACCATCTCCCAGGACCTGAAGTGGGAGACCAACATCACCTCCATCCTCAAAAAGACCCAGCAGAGGATGTACTTCCTGAGACAACTGGGAAGTACAGTCTTCCACAGGAGCTGCTGATCCAGTTCTACACTGCAGTCATTGAGTCTGTCCTGTGCTCCTCCATCACAGTCTGGTATGGTGCAGCCACTAAACAGGACAGGTGCAGACTGCAGCGGACTGTACGGGCAGCAGAAAGGATCATCGGCGCCCCCTGCCCTCCATCCAGGATCTGTACCTCTCAAGAACCAGGAAACGGGCAGGGAAAATCATCACAGACCCCTCACACCCTGGACACAGACTTTTTGATCTGCTGCCCTCTGGCAGGCGGTACAGAAGCCTGCAGACCAGGACCACCCGACACAGGAAGAGTTTCTTTCCCTCGCCATCTCCCTTCTAAACAGTTGAACTGTCACACTGCTCCCACTGCCAGACTGCAACTGCACCTTATGTACATTCTGTAGTATTCATTCCACCTCATTTCATTTCTGTATTTTATGTATATACGTTTAGATTAGTTATTTATAGTTGGTTTACACAGCTTTGTGTATGTATGTGTATGCATGTGTAATGTATATATAGATACGTGTGTGTGTGGGTGCGTGTGTGTGTGTGTGTGTGAGATTTACATTGCTGTGCTCGAGAGCCACCATCTACCGGAACCAAATTCCTTGTATTTGTCTGCACATATACTTGGCCAATAAACACGATTCTGATGATTTGGCACAAAAACCATGATTTGGCAAAAATACTATGATTTAGCAGAAATACTATGATTGAGCAGAAGTACTAAGATGTAGTAAAAGTACTTTGATTTAAGAGAAATACAATTATGGAGGAGTAATACTTTAAAATGGGAGAAATATTGATACACACACACATTCACAGAGCCTAAAGGGAAGAGTATTTGTGCCATGGAGTGTTACGAAGAATCTGAGGTCCATATTAGAAAAGCTGGTAAAAAGTTTTCAGAATTGTAATAAATGATGAATATGAATTAGTGGTCTGTGATAGTGTATTAATTTGTAGGGCAAAAAACATGCTGTCCAAGGTGGAGTTGAACCCACGATCTCTGGGTTGCAGACCTGTGTCATTACCAGCTGCGCCACTGGGAAAGACAGTGAGCTCTTGGGAAACAGGGTGATGAGCAGTCAGAATCAGATCGCGGTGAGAGGCAAAGAGCGCCGTTTTTTGGAGTTACAAAACGTCGTGTAACTCAAAAACTAGGTGGACTAGAAGCATAATTCTTGTACTGGGTGAATCAGCGGACTTTGGTGTACTTTGACTGCGATTTTCATTGCTCTTTGTACATCCGTCGCTGAGATATGACGAGAGAAGAAACGGCAGACCTCAGATATGATTGGCTGGCTGGGAAGCTGGCAGAAATATATAGTAATAGTGTGATTAAGCATAAATACTACATTTAGCAGAAATACTGTATTAAGCACAAATCCTATAAAAAGCAGAAATACTATATTAAGCACAAATCCTATAAAAAGCAGAAATACTATATTAAGCAATATAAATATCCTATAAAAATGGTATAAAAAGCAAAAATACTTTAATATGATTTGGTAGAAAAACTATAATTAATCAGAAATACTATATTTAGCACAAATCTTATAAAATAGCAGAAATAGTATGATTCAGCACAATAGTAATAACTTAAACAGAAAAATTGGAAAAGCAAAATGGACAGCTGAAAAAATGCTGAACATGCTAAGGGTCCTTCAAATGTACTTGTTAAATGAAAAAAAACTCAGCAAAAGACGTGTAACAGTCACACAATCACAAATATGGAAACATATGGAAACACACATGCACAGAGAGACACACACAGGATCAAATTCAGTCAACCAGTCTAAATATATTGAATTTAAATCATACAATAAGATGCTCCCATAAAAATCTGTCTCGCCTCTCTCTCTTCTCTCTCTGTCACACTCACACACACACACACACACACACACACACACACACACACACACACACACACACACACACACACACACACACAGGGAGAGAGGAGCAACTTTCTAGGTCATTCAAGCAGCCTGGGAGCTGCTAAATTTGAATCCACCAATCAGAGAGGCTGTGTACTTTTTCCCGCCAAAACAGGTGCAGCCGTTTTTACACACACTCAGAACAGAGAGAGGCAGGATTTCTGCAGTGAATTTCTCATAGTGAGGATTCCTCTCAAACAAATGGCCATAATTTCCTAACCGTAGGGGCTAGAACGGTCATTCTTACACCGTTTTGTTCAGAAGAGATGGGGGAATCTTACAGTGTTGACAATTTATCATTAAAATATGAATTATTGAAGATATTTGACTTGTAATGCACCATAACTGAGTAGAGGCGCAGCAACAACTGCCTTGACTTCCCCTCAAACAACGCTTTCTAACTCTAAATCTATTTGGAGTATCGATATCATTCTTTCACCGTAAGAGACAGCAGGCTTTGGTGAACAGTCATGGAAATTTTCAGGTCTGTGTGGAAATCCAAACAAAAGATATGACGAGAGAAAAAAGTGGTTCATTTCCAGAGTTTGAAATCTGAAGAAATCTGAGTGAAGGATGAATTTCCTACCCTCAAACAAGTGTAACTCATCTCAGAACGGTAATAGGTAAGAAAAAAATTCTTGAATTGTGAGCGTCAGGAGTGTCTGAAGATATACCGGGACAAGCCTCATGTCTAAGCTTCGCTTCGTTAAGAAGATATGACGATTCGAATATGCCTCTCATTGCAGAAATCAAGCAGTGATTTTGAACAAACTCTCCATTGACTTTCTATGGGGATTTTTGAGACTTTGTGTTGGTCTGAGAAGATTTGACAAAATTCTATAAATCCCACAACCATGATAGTGACATTTTCTGAAAGCCAGCAAAAATACCTACGTTTTGATGTATGATTTGTGGAAGTTGAGTGAAAATTGAGCAAGTAGCAAGAAGTTGTTCGGACATGAAGAGAAGACTGCAAAACCTTCAGTGGCACACTGGAAGCCAAGTGCATAGCAACCATAACGACGCATTTATTTTGTGAAAAATCACAATTTTGCAACTCAAAACTTTAAGAGGGATAAAAGTAAAACGGTAAAAGATTTGAAAAAGCTGATTTATTCCTGAATAGCCCAATAATTTGAGAACATTTTAAAGTTTGAATGGTTCTTCTACGTGAAAGTAGGAAAAAGTAGTTAAGTTTCAAAAACAAGCAAGTTTTAGCAGAATTGCGGAAGTTTTCCATTCATTTCAATGGGACAAAAATAAGCACAAAAAGCTTAATATTTTAAAAAGTATAACAGCAAAAAATACCAAAAGATATAGCGCACATTAGCAGAAATAGCAGAATAGTTTAAAATTTGAACGGTGAAAATCGGCTGAAAATTGTGGAAGTAGTTAAGTGCCAAAAAGTGTACGGAACGCAACTAGAATAATAAAGAATAAAGAGAAACAGGAAAACAATAGTGTGGATGCTTAAAGCATCCACACAACTAGAAAAATTTGCATTTCCTGCGAAAATGCTGTGTGGATGCCGGAACGCTGAAGCTGTCTGCTGAAAATGACTGAAAAAGATGAAAAGCTGCAAGAATTGTATGGCAGTAAAGAAACTGAAAAATTATGCTGAAAACAAGTGAAAAAACCCCAGAAATTTTTGCTGAAAAGAGGTGAAAAGGCAAAGATTCTGCTTCAAAGGGGTACAGAAGTTCAAATTTGTACTGAAAAGAGGTGAAAGGGTTTCCTCTGAAATGAGCAGAAGATACTGAGATTTGTACTGATAAGAGGTGAAAGGCTGAAAATTCTGCTTAAAATACGTGAATCAGCAGAATTTCTACTGGAAAGAGGTAAAGAAGTAGTTGCACTGAAAACAGGTGAATCAGCAGAATGTCTGCTAAAAAAGAGATTTCAGTTGAAAACACCTGAAAAATCTGGGGTTTGTGCTGAAAAGGGGTGAAAAAACTCACAATTCTGCTGAAAAGGGTTGAAGAAGAGGTGTTGGGCTGTTGAGAAGAGTTAAATAAGTTGAACTGATATGTTTGGGTACAAATACTATGATTTGGCAGAAATAGTATGATTTGGCAATAATACTGCGTTTTAGCACAACTACTGAGATTTGATTGAAATACTATGATTTAGAAAAGATATTATGACTTTGTACAAATACAATGTTTTGGCACAAATACTATGATTTGGTTCAGATGCCATGATTTGAAACAAATACTATGATTTGGCAGAAATACTGTTATTTAGTTGAAATACTAAGATTTTCCAGAAATATTATGCCTTAGTAGTAATACTATAACATGACAGATATATGATGATTTTCCAGATATTCTGGTTTTACACAAGTACTATAATGTGGCAGAAATACTATGTTTTAGCACAAATACTATGATTTGCTATAAATACTATGATTTGGCACATATATTGTTTTCAGCAGATATACTATAACAAAATAGAGAGTCTACGACTTAGTAATAATACTATAACATAATAGATATACTATGATTTTGCAGACAGTTTATGTTTTTGCACAACTAGCACAATGTGGCAGAAATACTATGATTTGGCACAAGTACCATGGTTTAGTAGAAATACTCTTTTGGCACAAATACTATGTTTCAGTACAAATACTATGATTTGGCAATAATACTGCATTTCAGCACAACTACTGAGATTTGATTGAAATACTATGATTTAGAAGAAATACTATGACTTCGTACAAATACTATGTTTTGGTTCGAATACTATGATTTGCAAAAAATACTATGATTTGGCACAAGTACCATGATTTAGTACAAATACTACGAATTGGCAGAAATACTGTGACTTAGTACTAATACTTTAACAGAACAGATATACTGTGATTTTGCAGAAATAGTATGTTTTTGCACATATACTACGATTTTGCTCAAATACTATGAAATTGCAGTAATACTATGATTTTGAAGGAATACTATGATTTGGTAGAAATACTATGCCTTAGTAGTAATACTATAACATAACAGATATACTGTGATTTTGCAGACATAGTATGTTTTTGCACGAATACTACGATTTTGCTCAAATACTACGAAATTGCAGTAATACTATGATTTTGAAGGAATACTATGATTTGATAGAAATACTATGCCTTAGTAGTAATACTATAACACAACAGATATACTGTGATTTTGCAGACATTCTATGTTTTTGCACAAATACTACAATTTGGCAGAAATACTATGTTTGGGCACAAATACTATGATTTGCTATAAATACTATGATTTGGCACATATACTATAATCAGCAGATATACTATAACATAACAGAAATTCTACGACTTAGTAGTAATACTATAACATAACAGAAATTTTAATTGGGCACAAATAACATGATTTGGCACAAATACCATGATTTGGCAAAAACATACCATGATTTGGCACAAATACGATGATATGGCTGAAATTCTATGATTGGGTATAAATACTATGATTTGGCACAAGTACTATGACTTAGTACAAATACTATGATTTGGCACAAATATTGTGATTTAGCAGAAATACTATGTTTTAACATAAATAATATCTTTTGACAGAAATTTCTGCTAAAAGGTACTATTTCTGCTTTTTAGCAGAAATACTGTAATTTTGCATAAATACTATGATTTGGGATAAATACTATGATTTGGCAGATATACTGTATTCAGCAAATATGCTATAACATAACAGACATTCCTCCACTTAGTAGTAATAATATAACATAAAATAAATATTATGGTTTTGCCCCAAAACCATGATTTGGCACAAACACCATGAATTTTCAAAAATACTATGATTTAGCAGAAATACTATGATTGAGCAGAAGTACTAAGATGTAGTAGAAGTACTTTGATGTAGCACAAATACTATTATGGAGGAGTAATACTTTAACATGGGAGAATTATTGAGACACAGACACACATACACAGAGAGCAAAGTGTACAGGGGCTGTTAAGAGTCTGGGCTTGGTATATCTAGGTCAGCTAAATTGGCTGCACCTGCTGTAATCAGCCCTTACACACACACAGACACAGAGAGAGCTATGGCTTTTCTTCAGTGTATTTCTCACATTCAGGATTCCCCTCGAACAAATGGCCATAATTTCCTAAACCGTAGGAGCTAGAACGGTCATTCTGACACCGTTTTGTTCAGAAGAGATGGGGGAATCTGCAGGTCTTCATAATTCAGAGATAAAATATAAATTATTAAAGATATATGACTTGTAATACACTGTAACTGAGTAGAGGCGAAGCAAAACTGCCTTGACTTGCCCTCAAACAACGTTTTGTAACTCTGAATCTTTATGGAGCATCAAAATCATTCTTTCACCGTAAGAAACAGCACGCTTTGGTGAACAGTCATGGAAATTTTCAGGTCTCTGTGGAAATCCATCAAAAGATCTGACGAGAGAAAAAAGTGCCTCATTTCCAGAGTCTGAAATCTGAAGAAATCTGAGCGAGGGACAAATTTCCTATCCTCAAACAAGTATAATTCATGGCCAAACGGTAATAGCTGAGAAAAAACTTCTTGAATTGTGAGCATCAAGAGTGTCTGAAGATATATTGGCACAAGCCTCATGTCTCAACTTTGTTTCGTTAAGGAGATATGACGATTTGAAAATGCTTCTCATTAGAGAAATCCAGCTGATTTTGAAGAAACTCTCCATTGAGTTTCTATGGAGAGTTTTCAGACTTTGTGTTACTCTGAGGAGATTTGCAAAAAATCTATAAGTCCCACAAGAATGATAGTGACATTTTCTGAAAGCCAGCAAAAATACCTATGTTTTGATGTATAATTTGTGGGAGTTGAGTGGAAATTGAGCGAGTAGCAAGAAGTTGTTCAGACATGAAGAGAAAATTCAGAATGGACGAGTGTACACTCTGAGTTAATTGCATAGCAACCATAACAACGCATGTATTTTCTGAAAAATCACAATTTTGCAACTGAAAACTTAAAGAGGTATAAGATTAAAACGGGAGAAGATCTGAAAAAGCTGAATCAGACAGGAATAGCCCAATAATCTGAGAACATTTTAAAGTTTGAATGGAGTTTCTAGGTGAAAGTATGACAAAGTAGTTAAGTTTCAAAAACAAGCAAGATTTAGCAGAATTGTGGAAGTTTTCCATTCATTTCAATGGGACAAATTAAAGGAAAAAGTGTAATATTTTAAAAGTATAACAGTAATAAACACCAAAAGTCATTGCCGGAAAGAGCAGAAAGAGCAGAACAGTATAGAGTTTGAACTGAGAAAATCGGCTGAAAACTGAGGAAGTAGTTAAGTGCCAAAAAGTGTACGGAAGCAACTAGAAGAATAACTAGAAAAATTTGCATTTCCTCTTGAAAATGCAGTGTGGATGCTTAAAGCTGAAGCTATCTGCTGAAAATAGCTGAAAAAGCTGAAAAGTTGCAGAAATTGTAAAAACTTTGCAGAAGCAAAGGAACTTTGCTAAAATGTATTAACTTAGCAGAACTGTAATATCTTAGAGGAAACATAATACTTGGCAGAAATACAATAGCATAGCAGAACTTAGCAGAAATATTGTAACTTACCAGAAACATGATAACTTCTCAAAATACAAGAATTTAGGAGAAATAGTATAAGATAACAGAAAGAATATATTTAGCTAAACATTCTTAAACATTACAGAAATACTATGATTTAGAAAAACAGTACAACATAGCAGAAATGCTGTGATTTACCAGAGACACTGTAATATACTATGAATATTGTAATTTTATATAAATACTATGTTTTAGCAAAAATACTCCATTTTAGCACAAATATTATAATATAGCAGAAACACTATTCTATAGCAGAAATGCTATATTTAGAAAGAAAAATATAATATAGTAGAAATACTATGATTTAGCTGAAATCCTACAATATAGCTTAATAACAATGATTTAGAACAGATACTATGATTGAGCAGAATAGTAATAACTTAAGTGAAAATACTGGAAAGGTAAAATGATAAGCTGAATAAAAGGAACATGGTTAAGTTCGCTCAAAACTAATTTTTGTTCACCTGTGAAAAATAAAATAAAAATACATTTAGAAAAAAAAAAAAAAGAACAGCCAACAGATACACAAAATCAAATATGGATACACAAATCACCAAATACACAAAAATCAAATATGGATACACAAATGTACAGTGAGAGACACACACAAACAGGGTTTATGCCAGTCAACCAGTCTGAATATATTATATTTTTATCCACCAATGAGATGCTGCCCTAAAAAGGTCTTTGTGTGTGTCTTTCTTTCTCTCTCTCTCTCTCTCTCTCTGTCCTCTCTCTCTCTCACACACACACACACACACACACACACACACACACACACACACACACACACACACACACACACATCAGCAGCAGCAGCAGCAGCAAGTGAACAGGGGCTGTTAACAGCATGTTTCTAGGTCAGTCAAACAGCTGTGAGCTTCTCAATTTGAATCCACCAATCAGAGAGGTTGTGTGCTTTTTTCCGCCAAAACTGGTGCACCAAGTGCAGGCTTTTACACATGCAGCACAGAGAGAGACAGGATTTTTGCAGTCTATTTCTCATAGTGAGGACCCCTCAAACAAACAGCCATAAATTCCTAACCGTAGGGGCTAAAACAGTCATTCTTAGACCATTTAATTCAGAAGACATAGGGGAATCTTGAAATGCTGACCGTTTAAAATAAAAATATGAAATATTAGAGATATATGACATAGATGATTGGTGGGCTTAGAAGCCACGAAGGTCCCAATATGCAAATTTAAATGTGCCAGGACTCAGATATGATTGGCTGGCTGGGAAGCCATGAAGGCAACAATATGCAAATTTGAATGTGCCAGGACTCAGATATGATTGGCTGGCTGGGAAGCCATGAAGGTAACAATATGCAAATTTGAATGTGCCAGGACTCAGATATGATTGGCTGGCTGGGAAGCCATGAATGCCCCAATATGCAAATTTGAATGTGCCAGGACTCAGATATGATTGGCTGGCTGGGAAGCCGTGCATGACTTGATATGTCAATTTGAAAATTACAGTCCTTACAGAGGACTGACTCCCTGGGGACCTGGCAGAAATATATAGAAATACAATGATTACCCAGAAATACTGCATTTAGTAAAAATACTATGTTTTAGCACAAATACTATAAAATGGCAGAAATACTATAATTAAGCATAAATATTATATTAAGTACAAATCCTATAAAATAGCAGAAATAGTATGATTTAGCAGAAATGCTGTATTTAGCACAAATACTGAAAAGCAGCACACATGCTATGACTTAGCACAATAGTAATAACTTAAATAGAAAAATTGGAAAAGCAAAATGGACAGCTGCAAAAAGTCCCACAAGCACAGAGAGACACACACAGGATCAAATTCAGTCAACCAGTCTAAATATATTGAATTTAAATCATACAATAAGATGCTCCCATAAAACTCTCTCTCTCTCCCTCTCTATCTCTCTCTCTCACACACACACACACACACACACACACACACACACACACACACACACACACACACACACACAGGAGAGAAAATCAAGTTTCTAGGTCAGTCAAGCAGCCTGGGAGCTGCTAAATTTGAATCCACCAATCAGAGAGGCTGTGTACTTTTTCCCGCCAAAACTGGTGCACTAAGTGCAGGCTTTTACACACGCAGCACAGAGAGAGACAGGATTTTTGCAGTCTATTTCTCATAGTGAGAATTCCCCTCAAACAAACAGCCATAAATTTCTAACCGTAGGGGCTAAAACAGTCATTCTTAGACCATTTTATTCAGAAGACATGGGGAATCTTGAAATGCTGACCATTTAAAATAAAAATATGAAATATTAGAGATATATGACATAGATGATTGGTGGGCTTAGAAGCCATGAAGGTCCCAATATGCAAATTTAAATGTGCCAGGACTCAGATATGATTGGCTGGCTGGGAAGCCATGAAGGTCCCAATATGCAAATTTGAATGTGCCAGGACTCAGATATGATTGGCTGGCTGGGAAGCCGTGCATGACTTGATATGTCAATTTGAAAATTACAGTCCTCACAGAGGATTGGCTTCCTGAGGAGCTGGCAGGAATACATAGAAATACTATGATTACCCAGAAATACTGCGTTTAGTAGAAATACTATGTTTTAGCACAAATACTATAAAATGGCAGAAATACTATAATTAAGCATAAATATTATATTAGTACAAATCCTATAAAATAGCAGAAATAGTATGATTTAGCACAAATGCTGTATTTAGCACAAATCTTATAAAATAGCAGAAATAGTATGATTTAGCAGAAATGCTGTATTTAGCACAAATACTGAAAAGCAGCACAAATGCTATGACTTAGCACAATAGTAATAACTTAAATAGAAAAATTGGAAAAGCAAAATGGACAGCTGCAAAAAGTCCCACAAGCACAGAGAGATACACACAGGATCAAATTCAGTCAACCAGTCTAAATATATTGAATTTAAATCATATAATAAGATGCTCCCATAAAAACTCTCTCGCCCTCTCTCTCTCTCTCTCTCTCTCTCACACACACACACACACACACACACACACACACACACACACACACACACACACACACACACACACACACAGGGGAGAAAATCAAGTTTCTAGGTCAGTCAAGCAGCCTGGGAGCTGCTAAATTTGAATCCACCAATCAGAGAGGCTGTGTACTTTTTCCCGCCAAAACAGGTGCAGCCATTTTACACACACAGAGCACAGAGACAGGATTTCTGCAGTGAATTTCTCATAGTGAGGATTCCCCTCAAACAAATGGCCATAATTTCCTAACCGTAGGGGCTAGAACAGTCATTCTTACACCGTTTTGTTCAGAAGAGATGGGGAATCTTAAAGTGTTGACAATTTATCATTAAAATATGAATTATTGAAGATATTTGACTTCTAATGCACCATAACTGAGTAGAGGCAAGCGAAATCTGCCTTGACTTGCCCTCAAACAACGCTTTCTAACTCTAAATCTATTTGGAGTATCGATATCATTCTTTCACCGTAAGAGACAGCAGGCTTTGGTGAACAGTCATGGAAATTTTCAGGTCTCTGTGGAAATCTATCAAAAGATATGACGAGAGAAAAAGTGGATCATTTCCAGAGTTTGAAATCTGAAGAAATCTGAGCGAAGGACGAATTTCCTACCCTCAAACAAGTCTAACTCATTTCAGAACGGTAATAGGTGAGAAAGAAATTCTTGAATTGTGAGCGTCAGGAGTGTCTGAAGATATACTGGGACAAGCCTCATGTTTTAACTTCGCTCGTGAAGGAGATATGACGATTCGAATATGCCTCTCATTACAGAAATCAAGCTGTGATTTTGAACAAGCTCTCCATTGACTTTCTATGGAGAGTTTTGAGACTTTGTGTTGGTCTGAGGAGATTTGCCAAAATTCTATAAGTCTCACAACAATGATGGTGACATTTTCGGAAAGCCAGCAAAAATACCTACGTTTTGATGTATAATTTGTGGAAGTTGAGTGAAAATTGAGCAAGTAGCAAGAAGTTGTTCGGACATGAAGAGAAGACTCACGAAACCTACAGTGGCACACTGGAAGCCAAGTGCATAGCAACCATAACAACGCATGTATTTTCTGAAAAATCACAATTTTGCAACTCAAAACTTTAAGAGGCATAAAAATAAAACGGTAAAAGATTTGAAAAATCTGATTTATTCCTGAATAGCCCAATAATTTGAGAACATTTTAAAGTTTGAATGGTTGTTCTACGTGAAAGTAGGAAAAAGTAGTTAAGTTTCAAAAACAAGCAAAATTTAGCAGAATTGCAGAAGTTTCCCATTCATTTCAATGGGACAAATTAAAGGAAAAAAGTGGAATATTTTAAAAAGTATAACAGTAATAAACACCAAAAGATATAGCGATCATTAGCAGAAATAGCAGAATAGTTTAAAATTTGAACGGTGAAAATCGGCTGAAAATTGTGGAAGTAGTTAAGTGCCAAAAAAAGTGAAAAAGTGGCAACTAGAATAATAATAATAAAGTATAAAGAATAAAGAGAAACAGGAACTCAATAGTGTGGATGCTTAAAGCATCCACACAACTAGAAAAATTTGCATTTCCTGCGAAAATGCTGTGTGGATGCCTTAACGCTGAAGCTGTCTGCTGAAAAGCTGAAAAAGATGAAAAGTTGCAAAAAGTTGTATGGTGGTGAAGAAAAAACCATTGCCCTGAGCAGGATTGGAACCTGGCCCTCCTGGTCTCAAGGGAGCCACTGATCTCACTGAGCTAAACTCACTCTTACAAAGAAGAGGTGGAGAGGCGGTCAATTCTGCTGAAATGAGCAGAAGCTGCTGAGAATTGTGCTGATAAGAGGTGAAAAGGCTGAAAATCCTGCAGAAAAGAGGTAAATCAGCAGAATTTCTGCTGAAAAGAGGTGAAAAAGCAGAAAATTGCGCTGAAAAGAGATGAATCAGCAGAATTTCTGCTGAAAAGAGTTTTTCCTGAAAACAGCTGAGATCTGTGCTAATAAGAGGTGAAAAGGCTGGAAATTTTGCAGAAAAGAAGTAAATCAGCAGAATTTCGGCTGAAAAGAGGTGAAAATTCTGCTGAAAAGAGTTCAATCAGCAGAATTTCTGCTGAAAAGAGTTCTGCAGAACTTTTCAGAATTCTGCTGAAAAGATGTTTTTGCTGAAAATAGCTGAAAAAGCTGGGATTGCTGAAAAGTGGTGAAAAAACTGAAGATTCTGCTGAAAACGGGTTATAAAGCTGAAATTTGTGTTGAAAAGAGTAAAAAAAGTTTAACTGTTAACTGAAAGAAATGTTGCCATAAGCGGGATTTGAACCCGGGCCTCCCAGTCTGAGAACGGACGCTCATCTCACTGAGCTAAAACACAGGTCAACCCGGCAAGGAAAATCAGTGAGGCCACTGATAATATGGCAGAAATGGGCAAAAAATATTGCAAAAAAAATTCAATATCTCAAAAAGTATAGAAGTTATGAGCACCAAAAGTCATTGCCGGAAAGAGCAGAAAGAGCAGAATTTTTTAAGATTTGAACGGTGAAAATAGCACAAAAACTGAGGGAGTAGATAAGTGCCAAAAAAGTGTACGGAAGCAACTAGAAGAATAATAATAAAGAACTAGAAAATTTGCATTTCCTGCGAAAATGCTGTGTGGATGCCTTAACGCTGAAGCTGTCTGCTGAAAAAGCTGAAAAGTTGCAAAAGTTGTATGGTGGTGAAAAAATTTTTTCACCCTGATCAGGATTCGAACCTGGGTCCCCTGCTCTTAAGGCAGCTACTTAACTCACTGAGCCAAACTTATTCTCACAAAGAGGAGGTGGACAGACTGACCATTCTGGTGAAATGAGCAGAAGCTGCTGAGAAATGTGCTGATAAGAGGTGAAAAGGCTGAAAATTTTGCAGAAAAGAGGTGAATCAGCAGAATTTTTGCTGAAAAGAGGTAAAGAAGCAGAACGTTGCGCTGAAAAGAGATGAATCAGCAGAATTTCTGCTCAAAAGAGGTTTTTTCTGAAAACAGCTGAGATTTGTGCTAATAAGAGGTGAAAAGGCTGAAAATTTTGCAGAAGAGATGAATAAGCAGAATTTGGGCTGAAAAGAAGTGAAAATTCTGCTGAAAAGAGTTCAATCAGCAGAACTTCTGCTGAAAAGAGGTGAATGAGCAGAATTCTGCAGAAAAGAGGTTTTTGCTGAAAAGGGGTGAAAAAGGTGGGATTTGTGCTGAAAAGTGGTGAAAAAACTGAAAATTTTGCTGAAAAGGGGTGAAAAAGCTGAAATTTGTGTTGAAAAGTGTTAAAAAGTTTAAGTGTGAACTGAAAGAAATGTTGCCATAAGCGGATTTGAACCCGGGCCTCCCAGTCTGAGAACGGATGCTCATCTCACTGAGCTAAAACACAGGTCAACTCGGCAAGGAAAATCAGTGAGGCCACTAATAATATGGCAGAAATGGGCAAAAAATATTGCAAAAAAAATTCAATATCTCAAAAAGTATAGAAGTTATGAGCACCAAAAGTCATAGCCGGCATTAGCAGAAAGAGCGGAATTTTTTAAGATTTGAACGGTGAAAATAGCACAAAAACTGTGGCAGTAGTTAAGTGCCAAAAAGTGTACGGAAGCAACTGGAATAAGGTGGAATAAAGAATAAAGAGAAACAGGAAAACAATAGTGTGGAAGCCCTTTGAGGGCATCCACACAATAAAGAGAAACAGGAAAACAATAGTGTGGAAGCCCTTTAGGGCATCCACACAACTAGAAAAATTTGCATTTCCTGCGAAAATGCTGTGTGGATGCCTTAACGCTGAAGCTGCCTGCTGAAAAGCTGAAAAAGATGAAAAGTTGCAAAAAGTTGTATGGTGGTGAAAAAAACAAATGTCGCCCTGAGCAGGATTCGAACATGGCCCTCCTGGTCTAAAGGCAGCTATTCATTTCACTGAGCCAAAGTCACTCTCACAAAGAAAAGGTGGAGAGACGGACAATTTTGCTGAAATGAGCAGAAGCGGCTGAGAATTGTGCTGATAAGGGGTAAACGGGCTGGAAATTTTGCAGAAAAGAGGTGACTCAGCAGAATTTCTGCTGAAAAGAGGTAAAGAAGCAAACAGTTGCGCTGAAAAGCGATGAATCAGCAGAATTTCTGCTCAAAAGAGGTTTTTTCTGAAAACAGCTGAGATTTGTGCTGATAAGAGGTGAAAAGGCTGAAAATTTTGCAGAAAAGAGGTGAATCAGCAGAATTTCTGCAGAAAAGAGGTAAAGAAGCAATAAGTTGCGCTGAAAAGAGATGAATCAGCAGAGTTTCTGCTGAAAAGAGTTTTGTTTTTCTGAAAACAGCCAAAAAGCTGGAATTTGTGCTGAAAAGGGGTGAAAAAATGAAAATTTTGCTGAAAAGGGGTGAAGAAGCTAAAGTATACCAAATCAAAGTATTTGTGCCAAAACATAGTGTTTCTGCCATATTGTGGTACTACTACATTACAACATGAATACGGATTAAAGATGAAAGAAACTGGCAACAAATTCCTCCACTACAAACCAGTCTGATACCACTTCTTTGCAGTGTTCACATTTACTAAGGCACTACCCAAAAGGCGCCACAAGAGGGCACTCCAACACAAGAGATGACCTATGTACACTGATGCACTTAGTAACAGTCAGCCTCCTTGAATTGGCAGAAATACTGTGATTTAGTAGTAATACTATAACATAACAGATATACTGTGATGTTGCAGACATAGTATGTTTTTGCACTACTCATTTGTAGTGAAAAAAATTAGCAATATAAATTACAGGTCTGTGATAGTGTATAAATTTGTAGTGAAAAAAAAAATGTTGACCAAGGTGGGATTGAACCCACGACCTTTGAGCTGCAGAGCCGTGTCATTACTGATTGCGCCACCTGGAAAGAGGGCAGGCAGCTGAAAAACAAAGAGATCAGCAATCAGAAATAAAAGAGATTTCTGTTGAAAACACCTGAAAAAGCTGGGATTTGTGCTGAAAACGGGTGAAAAAAATGAAAATTTTGCTGAAAGGGGTGAAGAAGCTAAAGTATACCAAATCAAAGTATTTGTGCCTAAAACATAGTATTTCTGCCATATTGTGGTATTTGTGCCACAAAAGTTACCACATTACGACATGAATACGGATTAAAGATGAAATAAACTGGCAACAAATTCGTCCACTACAAACCAGTCTGATACCACTTCTTTGCAGTGTTCACGTTTACTAAGACACTACCCAAAAGGCGCCACAAGAGGGCACTCCAACACAAGAGATGACCTATGTACACTGATGCACTTAGTAACAGTCAGCCTCCTTGAATTGGCAGAAATACTGTGATTTAGTAGTAATACTATAACATAACAGATATACTGTGATGTTGCAGACATAGTATGTTTTTGCACTACTCATTTGTAGTGAAAAAATTAGCAATATAAATTACAGGTCTGTGATAATGTATAAATTTGTAGTGAAAAAAAAAATGTTGACCAAGGTGGGATTGAACCCACGACCTTTGAGCTGCAGAGCCGTGTCATTACTGATTGCGCCACCTGGAAAGAGGGCAGGCAGCTGAAAAACAAAGAGATCAGCAATCAGAAATAAAAGAGATTTCTGTTGAAAACACCTGAAAAAGCTGGGATTTGTGCTGAAAAGGGTGAAAAAACTCAATTCTGCTGAAACGGGTGAAGAAGAGGTGTTGGACTGTTGAGAAGAGTTAAATAAGTTGAACAGATATGTTTGGGTACAGATACTATGATTTGGTAATAATACTGTGTTTTAGCACAACTCCTGAGATTTGATTGAAATAATATGATTTAGAAGAAATATTATGACTTTGTGGAAATACAATGCTTTATCACAAATACCATGATATGGCAAAAATACTATGATTCAGCAGAAATACTATGATTGAGCAGAAGTACTAAGATGTAGTAAAAGTACTTTGATTTAACAGAAATGCAATTATGGAGGAGTAATACTTTAAAATGGGAAAATATTGATACACACACAGATACACAGAGCCTAAAGGGAACAGTATTTGTGCCATGGAGTGTTAAGAAGAATCTGAGGTCCATATTAGAAAAGCTGCTAAAATCATAAAACTTTGCAGAATTGTAATAAATAATGAATATGAATTACTTGTCTGTGATAGTGTATTAATTTCTAGGGGAAAACAAAATGTTGACCAAGGTGGAATTGAACCCGTGATCTTTGGGCTGCTGATCGGCGTCATTACCAACTGTGCCACTGGGAAAGAGAGCAGCAGTTTGGAAAACGGGGAGATGAACTGTAAGATTTAGATCGCGGTGAGAGGCGTAAAACGCCGATTTTTGGAGTTACAAAACGTTGTGTAACTCCAAAACTAGGTGGGATAGAAGCACAATTCTTGTACTGGGTGAATCAGCAGACTTTGCTGAACTTTCACTGCGATTTTCATTGCTCCTTTTACCTCCATCGCGGAGATATGATGAGAGAAGAAACGGCTTCATTTTCAGAGTTTGAAAAGTGAGAGGAGGACAGATTTCCACCCTCAAACAAACGTAATTTATGGCTTAACAGTAAGATGACTGTAAAACTGCTCTATGATTTACATGAAATACTTTGATTTAGAAGAAATTCTATAATCTAGCAAAAGCACTACAGCATAGCAGAAGTTATATCACTGAGCAGAATTACTAGGATTTAGCACAAACACTATGATTTGGCTCAAAAATCTGTATTTTGCAGTTATATTATGATTTGGCAGAAATACTATGAGCAGTAATAATATAACAGTACATAATACTGTTATTTTGTGGAAATACAATGCTTTATCACAAATACCATGATATGGCAAAAATACTATGATTCAGCAGAAATACTATGATTGAGCAGAAGTACTAAGATGTAGTAAAAGTACTTTGATTTAACAGAATTGCAATTATGGAGGAGTAATACTTTAAAATCAATACGTTTAGATTAGTTATTTATAGTTGGTTTACACAGCTTTGTGTATGTATGTGTATGCATGTGTAATGTATATATAGATACGTGTGTGTGTGGGTGCGAGATTTACATTGCTGTGCTTGAGAGCCACCATCTACCGGAACCAAATTCCTTGTATTTGTCTGCACATATACTTGGCCAATAAACACGATTCTGATGATTTGGCACAAAAACCAAGATTTGGCAAAAGTACTATGATTTAGAAGAAATACTATGATTGAGCAGAAGTACTAAGATGTAGTAAAAGTACTTTGATTTAAGAGAAATCCAATTATGGAGGAGTAATACTTTAAAATGGGAGAAATATTGATACACACACACATTCACAGAGCCTAAAGGGAAGAGTATTTGTGCCATGGAGTGTTAAGAAGAATGTGAGGTCCATATTAGAAAAGCTGGTAAAAAGTTTTGAGAATTGTAATAAATGATGAATATGAATTAGTGGTCTGTGATAGTGTATTAATTTGTAGGGCAAAAAACATGTTGTCCAAGGTGGAGTTGAACCTGCGACCTTTGTGTTGCAGACCTGTGTCATTACCAGCTGCGCCACGGGGAAAGACAGTGAGCTCTTGGGAAACAGGGTGATGAGCAGTCAGAATTAGATCGCGGTGTGAGGCACAGAGCACCGTTTTTTGGAGTTATAAAACGTCATGTAACTCAAAAACTAGGTGGACTAGAAGCATAATTCTTGTACTGGGTGAATCAGCGGACTTTGGTGTACTTTGACGCGATTTTCATTGCTCTTTGTACATCCGTCGCTGAGATTTAACGAGAGAAGAAACGGCAGACCTCAGATATGATTGGCTGGCTGGGAAGCTGGCAGAAATATATAGTAATAGTGTGATTAAGCATAAATACTACATTTAGCAGAAATACTGTATTAAGCACAAATCCTATAAAAAGCAGAAGTACTATATTAAGCACAAATGGTAAAAAGCAGAAATACTGTAATATGATTTGGTAGAAAAACTATAATTAATCAGAAATACTATATTGGGCAGAAATACTATATTTAGCACAAATCTTATAAAATAGCAGAAATAGTATGAATCAGCACAATAGTAACAACTTAAACAGAAAAATTGGAAAAGCAAAATGGACAGCTGAAAAAAATGCTGAACATGCTAAGGGTCCTTCAAATGTACTTGTTAAATGAAAAAAACTCAGCAAAAAAAAGTGTAACAGTCACAAAATCACAAATATGGAAACATATGGAAACACACATGCACAGAGAGACACACAGGATCAAATTCAGTCAACCAGTCTAAATATATTGAATTTAAATCATACAATAAGATGCTCCCATAAAAACTCTGTCTCGCCCTCTCTCTTCTCTCTCTCTGTCACACACACACACACACACACACACACACACACACACACACACACACACACACACACACACACACACACACACAGGAGAGAGAAGTAAGTTTCTAGCTCAGTCAAGCAGCCTGGGAGCTGCTGAATTTGAATCCACCAATCACAGAGCCTGTGCACTTTTTCCCGCCAAAACAGGTGCAGCCGTTTTACACACACAAAGCACAGAGACAGGATTTCTGCAGTGAATTTCTCATAGTGAGGATTCCTCTCAAACAAATGGCCATAATTTCCTAACCGTAGGGGCTAGAACAGTCATTCTTACAACCGTTTTGTTCAGAAGAGATGGGGAATCTTACAGTGTTCACAATTTATCATTACAATATGAATTTTAAAGATATTTGACTTGTAATGCACCATAACTGAGTAGAGGCGAAGCAAAAACTGCCTTGACCTGCCCTCAAACAACGCTTTCTAACTCTAAATCTATTTGGAGTATCAATATCATTTTTTCACCGTAAGAGACAGCAGGCTTTGGTGAACAATCTTGGAAATTTTCAGGTCACACACACACACACACACACACACACACACACACACACACACACACACAAGATCCAATTCAGTCAACCACTCTAAATATATTGAATTTAAATCTTACAATGAGATCATCCCATAAAAAGGCTTTCTCTCTCTCTCTCTCTCTCTCTCTGTCACACACACACACACACACACACACACACACAAGATCCAATTCAGTCAACCAGTCTAAATATATTGAATTTAAATCTTACAATGAGATCATCCCATAAAAAGGCTTTCTCTCTCTCTCTCTCTCTCTCTCTCTCTCTCTCTCTCCACACACACACACACACACACACACACACACACACACACACACACACACACAAGATCCAATTCATTCAACCAGTCTAAATATATTGAATTTAAATCTTACAATGAGATCATCCCATAAAAAGGCTCTCTCTCTCTCTCTCTCTCTCTCTCACACACACACACACACACACACATACACACACACAAGATCCAATTCAGTCAACCAGTCTAAATATATTGAATTTGAATCTTACAATGACATTATCCCATAAAAAGTCTCTCTCTCTCTCTCTCTCTCTGTCACACACACACACACACACACACACACACACACACACACACACACACTCACACAGAGGGAGAGAGAAGAAACTTTCTAGGTCAGTCAAGCAGCCTGGGAGCTGCTGAATTTGAATCCACCAATCAGAGAGGCTGTGTACTTTTTCCCGCCAAAACAGGTGCAGGCGTTTTTACGTATTTGTGCCAAAACATAGTGTTTCTGCCATATTGTGGTACTACTACATTACAACATGAATACGGATTAAAGATGAAAGAAACTGGCAACAAATTCCTCCACTACAAACCAGTCTGATACCACTTCTTTGCAGTGTTCACGTTTACTAAGGCACTACCCAAAAGGCGCCACAAGAGGGCACTCCAACACAAGAGATGACCTATGTACACTGATGCACTTAGTAACAGTCAGCCTCCTTGAATTGGCAGAAATACTGTGATTTAGTAGTAATACTATAACATAACAGATATACTGTGATGTTGCAGACATAGTATGTTTTTGCACTACTCATTTGTAGTGAAAAAATTAGCAATATAAATTACAGGTCTGTGATAGTGTATAAATTTGTAGTGAAAAAAAAATGTTGACCAAGGTGGGATTGAACCCACGACCTTTGAGCTGCAGAGCCGTGTCATTACTGATTGCGCCACCTGGAAAGAGGGCAGGCAGCTGAAAACAAAGAGATCAGCAATCAGAAATAAAAGAGATTTCTGTTGAAAACACCTGAAAAAGCTGGGATTTGTGCTGAAAACGGGTGAAAAAAATGAAAATTTTGCTGAAAAGGGGTGAAGAAGCTAAAGTATACCAAATCAAAGTATTTGTGCCAAAACATAGTATTTCTGCCATATTGTGGTATTTGTGCCACAAAAGTTACCACATTACGACATGAATACGGATTAAAGATGAAATAAACTGGCAACAAATTCGTCCACTACAAACCAGTCTGATACCACTTCTTTGCAGTGTTCACGTTTACTAAGACACTACCCAAAAGGCGCCACAAGAGGGCACTCCAACACAAGAGATGACCTATGTACACTGATGCACTTAGTAACAGTCAGCCTCCTTGAATTGGCAGAAATACTGTGATTTAGTAGTAATACTATAACATAACAGATATACTGTGATGTTGCAGACATAGTATGTTTTGCACTACTCATTTGTAGTGAAAAAAATTAGCAATATAAATTACAGGTCTGTGATAGTGTATAAATTTGTAGTGAAAAAAAAATGTTGACCAAGGTGGGATTGAACCCACGACCTTTGAGCTGCAGAGCCGTGTCATTACTGATTGCGCCACCTGGAAAGAGGGCAGGCAGCTGAAAAACAAAGAGATCAGCAATCAGAAATAAAAGAGATTTCTGTTGAAAACACCTGAAAAAGCTGGGATTTGTGCTGAAAAGGGGTGAAAAACTCAATTCTGCTGAAACGGGGTGAAGAAGAGGTGTTGGACTGTTGAGAAGAGTTAAATAAGTTGAACAGATATGTTTGGGTACAGATACTATGATTTGGTAATAATACTGTGTTTTAGCACAACTCCTGAGATTTGATTGAAATGATATGATTTAGAAGAAATATTATGACTTTGTACAAATACAAAGTTTTGGCACAAATACCATGATATGGCAAAAATACTATGATTTAGCAGAAATACTATGATTGAGCAGAAGTACTAAGATGTAGTAAAAGTACTTTGATTTAACAGAAATGCAATTATGGAGGAGTAATACTTTAAAATGGGAAAAATATTGATACACACACAGATACACAGAGCCTAAAGGGAACAGTATTTGTGCCATGGAGTGTTAAGAAGAATCTGAGGTCCATATTAGAAAAGCTGCTAAAATCATAAAACTTTGCAGAATTGTAATAAATAATGAATATGAATTACTTGTCTGTGATAGTGTATTAATTTCTAGGGGAAAAACAAAATGTTGACCAAGGTGGAATTGAACCCGTGATCTTTGGGCTGCTGACCGGCGTCATTACCAACTGTGCCACTGGGAAAGAGAGCAGCAGTTTGGAAAACGGGAGATGAACTGTAAGATTTAGATCGCGTGAGAGGCGTAAAACGCCGATTTTGGAGTTACAAAACGTCATGTAACTCCAAAACTAGGTGGGATAGAAGCACAATTCTTGTACTGGGTGAATCAGCAGACTTTGCCGAACTTTCACTGCGATTTTCATTGCTCCTTTTACCTCCGTCACGGAGATATGATGAGAGAAGAAACGGCTTCATTTTCAGAGTTTGAAAAGTGAGAGGAGGACAGATTTCCACCCTCAAACAAACGTAATTTATGGCTTAACAGTACGATGACTGTAAAACTGCTCTATGATTTACATGAAATACTTTGATTTAGAAGAAATTCTATAATCTAGCAAAAAGCACTACAGCATAGCAGAAGTTATATCACTGAGCAGATTTACTAGGATTTAGCACAAACACTGTGATTTGGCTCAAAAATCTTTATTTTGCAGTTATATTATGATTTGGCAGAAATACTATGAGCAGTAATAATATAACAGTACATAATACTGTTATTTTGTGGAAATACAATGCTTTATCACAAATACCATGATATGGCAAAAATACTAGGATTCAGCAGAAATACTATGATTGAGCAGAAGTACTAAGATATAGTAAAAGTACTTTGATTTAACAGAAATGCAATTATGGAGGAGTAATACTTTAAAATGGGAAAAATATTGATACACACAGATACACAGAGCCTAAAGGGAACAGTATTTGTGCCATGGAGTATTAAGAAGAATCTGAGGTCCATATTAGAAAAGCTGCTAAAATCATAAAACTTTGCAGAATTGTAATAAATGATGAATATGAATTACTTGTCTGTGATAGTGTATTAATTTCTAGGAAAAAAAAAATGTTGACCAAGGTGGAAGTGAACCCGTGATTTTCAGGCTGCCGACCGGCGTCATTACCAACTGTGCCACTGGGAAACAGAGTAGCAGCTTGGAAAACGGGAGATGAACTGTCAGATTTAGATCGCGTGAGAGGCGTAAAACGCCGATTTTTGGAGTTACAAAACGTCATGTAACTCCAAAACTAGGTGGGATAGAAGCACAATTCTTGTACTGGGTGAATCAGCAGACTTTGCTGAACTTTCACTGCGATTTTCATTGCTCCTTTTACCTCCGTCACGGAGATATGATGAGAGAAGAAAACGGCTTCATTTTCAGAGTTTGAAAAGTGAGAGGAGGACAGATTTCCACCCTCAAACAAACGTAATTTATGGCTTAACAGTAAGATGACTGTAAAACTGCTCTATGATTTACATGAAATACTTTGATTTAGAAGAAATTCTATAATCTAGCAAAAAGCACTACAGCATAGCAGAAGTTATATCACTGAGCAGATTTACTAGGATTTAGCACAAACACTATGATTTGGCTCAAAAATCTTTATTTTGCAGTTATATTATGATTTGGCAGAAATACTATGAGCAGTAATAATATAACAGTACATAATACTGTTATTTTGTGGAAATACAATGCTTTATCACAAATACCATGATATGGCAAAAATACTATGATTCAGCAGAAATACTATGATTGAGCAGAAGTACTAAGATGTAGTAAAAGTACTTTGATTTAGCACAAATACTATTATGGAGGAGTAATACTTTAACATGGGAGAAATATTGATATACACACACACACACAGAGAGCAAAGTGTGCAGAGGCTGTTGAGAGTCTGAGCTTGGCATATCTAGGTCAGCTAAATTGGCTGCACCTGCTGTAATCAGCACTTACACAGACAGACACAGAGAGAGCTATGGGTTTTCTTCAGTGTATTTCTCACATTCAGGACTCCCTCGAACAAATGGCCATAATTTCCTAACCGTGAGGGCTAGAATGCTCATTCTTACACCGTTTTGTTCAGAAGAGATGGGGAATCTGCAGGTCTTCATAATTCAGCGATAAAATATAAATTATTGAAGATATATGACTTGTAATACACTGTAACTGAGTAGAGGCAAAGCAAAACTGCCTTGACTTGCCCTCAAACAATGCTTTCTAACTCTAAATCTATTTGGAGTATCGATATCATTCTTTCACTGTAAGAGACAGCAGGCTTTGGCGAACAATCATGGAAATTTTCAGGTCTCTGTGGAAATCAATCAAAAAGATATGACGAGAGAAAAAAGTGCCTCATTTCCAGAGTTTGAAATCTGAAGACATCTGAGCGAGAGACGAATTTCCTACCCTCAAACAAACCCAATTCATGGCCAAATGGTAATAGGTGAGAAAGAAATTCTTGAATTTGAGCGTCAGAGTGTCTGAAGATATACCGGGACAAGCCTCATGTCTTAACTTCGCTTCGTTAAGGAGATATGACGATTCGAATATGCCTCTCATTACAGAAATCAAGCGGTGATTTTGAACAAACTCTCCATTGACTTTCTATGGAGAGTTTTGCGACTTTGTGTTGGTCTGAGGAGATTTGCCAAAATTCTATAAATCTCACAACAATGATGGTGACATTTTCTGAAAGCCAGCAAAAATACCTACGTTTTGATGTATAATTTGTGGAAGTTGAGTGAAAATTGAGCAAGTAGCAAGAAGTTGTTCGGACATGAAGAGAAGACTGGGAAACCTACAGTGGCACACTGGAAGCCAAGTGCATAGCAACCATAACAACGCATGTATTTTCTGAAAAATCACAATTTTGCAACTCAAAACTTTAAGAGGGATAAAAATAAAACGGTAAAAGATTTGAAAAAGCTGATTTATTCCTGAATAGCCCAATAATTTGAGAACATTTTAAAGTTTGAATGGTTGTTC
>NC_052953.1:39739473-39782303 GCF_013358895.1 Oreochromis aureus
TTGGCAGAAATAAAATAACCTAGCAGAACTTAGCAGAAATATTGTAACTTAGCAGAAACATGATATCTTCTCAGAAATACAGGAATTTAGCAAACATGGTACAAGATTACAGGGATACTTTATTTAACCAAAAATACCTAAACATTGCACAAATACTGTGATTTAGGACAAATACTACAACATAGCAGAAATGCTGTGATTCAGCAAATATACTATGCTATGGCACAAAAGAATGAATTTGCTCAAATACTATGATTTTGCTCAAATACTATGATTTAGCAATAATACTAAGATTTGGCAGAAATACTATGCTTTGGCACAAATACTATAATTAATTACAAGTACAATAACATAGCAGAACTATCAAGATTTGGCAGAAATACTATGTTTTAGTAGTAATACTGTGATTTGGTAGAAAAACTATAATTAATCAGAAATACTATATTTAGCACAAATCTTATAAAACAGCAGAAATGCTATGATTTAGCAATAGTAATAGTAACAACTTAAACAGAAAAATTGGAAAAGCAAAATGGACAGCTGAAAAATGCTGTACATGCTAAGGATCCTTCAAATGTACTTGTTAAATGAAAAAATCGGCAAAAAAATTATAACAGCCGCACAATCACAAATATGGACACATATGGAAACACACATGCACAGAGAGAGACACACACAAGATCCAATTCAGTCAACCAGTCTAAATATATTGAATTTGAATCTTACAATGAGATGCTCCCATAAAAGGCTTTCTCTCTCTCTCTCTCTCTCTCTCTCTCTCTCACACACACACACACACACACACACACACACACACACACACAAGATCCAATTCAGTCAACCAGTCTAAATATATTGAATTTAAATCTTACAATGAGATCATCCCATAAAAAGGCTTTCTCTCTCTCTCTCTCTCTCTCTCTCTCACACACACACACACACACACACACACACACACACACACACACACAAGATCCAATTCAATCAACCAGTCTAAATATATTGAATTTAAATCTTACAATGAGATCATCCCATAAAAAGGCTTCTCTCTCTCTCTCTCTCTCTCTCTCTCTCACACACACACACACACACACACACTCACACACACACACAAGATCCAATTCATTCAACCAGTCTAAATATATTGAATTTAAATCTTACAATGAGATCATCCCATAAAAGGCTCTCTCTCTCTCTCTCTCTCTCTCTCTCTCACACACACACACACACACACACACACACACACACACACACACACACACACACAAGATCCAATTCAGTCAACCAGTCTAAATATATTGAATTTGAATCTTACAATGAGATCATCCCATGAAAAGGCTCTCTCTCTCTCTCTCTCTCTCTCTCTCTCTCTCTGTCACACACACACACACACACACACACACACACACAAGATCCAATTCAGTCAACCAGTCTAAATATATTGAATTTGAATCTTACAATGAGATCATCCCATGAAAAGGCTTTCTCTCTCTCTCTCTCTCTCTCTCTGTCACACACACACACACACACACACACACACACACACACACACACAGAGGGAGAGAGAAGAAACTTTCTAGGTCAGTCAAGCAGCCTGGGAGCTGCTGAATTTGAATCCACCAATCAGAGAGGCTGTGTACTTTTTCCCGCCAAAACAGGTGCAGGCGTTTTTACGTATTTGTGCCAAAACATAGTGTTTCTGCCATATTGTGGTACTACTACATTACAACATGAATACGGATTAAAGATGAAAGAAACTGGCAACAAATTCCTCCACTACAAACCAGTCTGATACCACTTCTTTGCAGTGTTCACGTTTACTAAGGCACTACCCAAAAGGCGCCACAAGAGGGCACTCCAACACAAGAGATGACCTATGTACACTGATGCACTTAGTAACAGTCAGCCTCCTTGAATTGGCAGAAATACTGTGATTTAGTAGTAATACTATAACATAACAGATATACTGTGATGTTGCAGACATAGTATGTTTTTGCACTACTCATTTGTAGTGAAAAAAATTAGCAATATAAATTACAGGTCTGTGATAGTGTATAAATTTGTAGTGAAAAAAAAATGTTGACCAAGGTGGGATTGAACCCACGACCTTTGAGCTGCAGAGCCGTGTCATTACTGATTGCGCCACCTGGAAAGAGGGCAGGCAGCTGAAAAACAAAGAGATCAGCAATCAGAAATAAAAGAGATTTCTGTTGAAAACACCTGAAAAAGCTGGGATTTGTGCTGAAAAGGGGTGAAAAAAATGAAAATTTTGCTGAAAAGGGGTGAAGAAGCTAAAGTATACCAAATCAAAGTATTTGTGCCAAAACATAGTATTTCTGCCATATTGTGGTATTTGTGCCACAAAAGTTACCACATTACAACATGAATACGGATTAAAGATGAAATAAACTGGCAACAAATTCGTCCACTACAAACCAGTCTGATACCACTTCTTTGCAGTGTTCACGTTTACTAAGACACTACCCAAAAGGCGCCACAAGAGGGCACTCCAACACAAGAGATGACCTATGTACACTGATGCACTTAGTAACAGTCAGCCTCCTTGAATTGGCAGAAATACTGTGATTTAGTAGTAATACTATAACATAACAGATATACTGTGATGTTGCAGACATAGTATGTTTTGCACTACTCATTTGTAGTGAAAAAATTAGCAATATAAATTACAGGTCTGTGATAGTGTTTAAATTTGTAGTGAAAAAAAAAAATGTTGACCAAGGTGGGATTGAACCCACGACCTTTGAGCTGCAGAGCCGTGTCATTACTGATTGCGCCACCTGGAAAGAGGGCAGGCAGCTGAAAAACAAAGAGATCAGCAATCAGAAATAAAAGAGATTTCTGTTGAAAACACCTGAAAAAGCTGGGATTTGTGCTGAAAAGGGGTGAAAAAACTCAATTCTGCTGAAAGCGGGGTGAAGAAGAGGTGTTGGACTGTTGAGAAGAGTTAAATAAGTTGAACAGATATGTTTGGGTACAGATACTATGATTTGGTAATAATACTGTGTTTTAGCACAACTCCTGAGATTTGATTGAAATAATATGATTTAGAAGAAATATTATGACTTTGTGGAAATACAATGCTTTATCACAAATACCATGATATGGCAAAAATACTATGATTCAGCAGAAATACTATGATTGAGCAGAAGTACTAAGATGTAGTAAAAGTACTTTGATTTAACAGAAATGCAATTATGGAGGAGTAATACTTTAAAATGGGAAAAATATTGATACACACACAGATACACAGAGCCTAAAGGGAAGAGTATTTGTGCCATGGAGTGTTAAGAAGAATCTGAGGTCCATATTAGAAAAGCTGCTAAAATCATAAAACTTTGCAGAATTGTAATAAATGATGAATATGAATTACTTGTCTGTGATAGTGTATTAATTTCTAGGGAAAAAAAAAATGTTGACCAAGGTGGAATTGAACCCGTGATCTTTGGGCTGCTGACCGGCGTCATTACCAACTGTGCCACTGGGAAAGAGAGCAGCGGTTTGGAAAACGGGAGATGAACTGTAAGATTTAGATCGCGGTGAGAGGCGTAAAACGCCGATTTTGGAGTTACAAAACGTTGTGTAACTCCAAAACTAGGTGGGATAAAGCACAATTCTTGTACTGGGTCAATCAGCAGACTTTGCTGAACTTTCACTGCGATTTTCATTGCTCCTTTTACCTCCATCGCGGAGATATGATGAGAAGAAAGCGGCTTCATTTTCAGAGTTTGAAAAGTGAGAGGAGGACAGATTTCCACCCTCAAACAAACGTAATTTATGGCTTAACAGTAAGATGACTGTAAAACTGCTCTATGATTTACATGAAATACTTTGATTTAGAAGAAATTCTATAATCTAGCAAAAAGCACTACAGCATAGCAGAAGTTATATCACTGAGCAGAATTACTAGGATTTAGCACAAACACTATGATTTGGCTCAAAAATCTTTATTTTGCAGTTATATTATGATTTGGCAGAAATACTATGAGCAGTAATAATATAACAGTACATAATACTGTTATTTTGTGGAAATACAATGCTTTATCACAAATACCATGATATGGCAAAAATACTATGATTCAGCAGAAATACTATGATTGAGCAGAAGTACTAAGATGTAGTAAAAGTACTTTGATTTAACAGAAATGCAATTATGGAGGAGTAATACTTTAAAATGGGAAAAATATTGATACACACACAGATACACAGAGCCTAAAGGGAAGAGTATTTGTGCCATGGAGTGTTAAGAAGAATCTGAGGTCCATATTAGAAAAGCTGCTAAAATCATAAAAGTTTGCAGAATTGTAATAAATGATGAATATGAATTACTTGTCTGTGATAGTGTATTAATTTCTAGGAAAAAAAAAAATGTTGACCAAGGTGGAATTGAACCCGTGATCTTTAGGCTGCCGACCGGCGTCATTACCAACTGTGCCACTGGGAAAGAGAGCAGCGGTTTGGAAAACGGGAGATGAACTGTCAGATTTAGATCGCGATGAGGCGTAAAACGCCGATTTTGGAGTTACAAAACGTCATGTAACTCCAAAACTAGGTGGGATAAAGCACAATTCTTGTACTGGGTCAATCAGCAGACTTTGCTGAACTTTCACTGCGATTTTCATTGCTCCTTTTACCCTCCGTCACGGAGATATGATGAGAGAAGAAACGGCTTCATTTTCAGAGTTTGAAAAGTGAGAGGACAGATTTCCACCCTCAAACAAACGTAATTTATGGCTTAACAGTAAGATGACTGTAAAACTGCTCTATGATTTACATGAAATACTTTGATTTAGAAGAAATTCTATAATCTAGCAAAAAGCACTACAGCATAGCAGAAGTTATATCACTGAGCAGATTTACTAGGATTTAGCACAAACACTATGATTTGGCTCAAAAATCTTTATTTTGCAGTTATATTATGATTTGGCAGAAATACTATGAGCAGTAATAATATAACAGTACATAATACTGTTATTTTGTGGAAATACAATGCTTTATCACAAATACCATGATATGGCAAAAATACTATGATTCAGCAGAAATACTATGATTGAGCAGAAGTACTAAGATGTAGTAGAAGTACTTTGATTCAGCACAAATACTATTATGGAGGAGTAATACTTTAACATGGGAGAAATATTGATACACACACACATACACAGAGAGCAAAGTGTGCAGAGGCTGTTGAGAGTCTGGGCTTGGCATATCTAGGTCAGCTAAATTGGCTGCACCTGCTGTAATCAGCACTTACACAGACAGACACAGAGAGAGCTATGGGTTTTCTTCAGTGTATTTCTCACATTCAGGACTCCCCTCGAACAAATGGCCATAATTTCCTAACCGTAGGGGCTAGAATGCTCATTCTAACACCATTTTGTTCAGAAGAGATGGGGAATCTGCAGGTCTTCATAATTCAGCGATAAAATATAAATTATTGAAGATATATGACTTCTAATGCACCATAACTGAGTAGAACAAAGCAAAACTGCCTGACTTGCCCTCAAACAACGCTTTCTAACTCTAAATCTATTTGGAGTATCAATATCATTTTTTCACTGTAAGAGACAGCAGGCTTTGGTGAACAGTCATGGAAATTTTCAGGTCTCTGTGGAAATCCATCAAAAGATATGACGAGAGAAAAAAGTGCATCATTTCCAGAGTTTGAAATCTGAAGAAATCTGAGCGAAGGACAATTTCCTACCCTCAAACAAGTCTAACTCATTTCAGAACGGTAATAGGTGAGAAAGAAATTCTTGAATTGTGAGCGTCAGGAGTGTCTGAAGATATACTGGGACAAGCCTCATGTCTTAACTTTGCTTCGTTAAGGAGATATGACGATTCGAATATGCCTCTCATTACAGAAATCAAGCTGTGATTTTGAACAAGCTCTCCATTGACTTTCTATGGGGATTTTTGAGACTTTGTGTTGGTCTGAGGAGATTTGCCAAAATTCTATAAATCTCACAACAATGATGGTGACATTTTCTGAAAGCCAGCAAAAATACCTACGTTTTGATGTATAATTTGTGGAAGTTGAGTGAAAATTGAGCAAGTAGCAAGAAGTTGTTCGGACATGAAGAGAAGACTGCAAAACCTTCAGTGGCACACTGGAAGCCAAGTGCATAGCAACCATAACAACGCATGTATTTTGTGAAAATCACAATTTTGCAACTCAAAACTTAAAGAGGATAAAAGTAAAACGGTAAAAGATTTGAAAAAGCTGATTTATTCCTGAATAGCCCAATAATTTGAGAACATTTTAAAGTTTGAATGGTTGTTCTACGTGAAAGTAGGAAAAAGTAGTTAAGTTTCAAAAACAAGCAAGTTTTAGCAGAATTGCGGAAGTTTCCCATTCATTTCAATGGGACAAATTAAAGGAAAAAGCTTAATATTTTAAAAAGTATAACAGTATAAAATACCAAAAGATATAGCCGGAAAGGGAAAAATTAGCAGAATAGTTTAAAATTTGAGCGGTGAAAAATCGGCTGAAAATTGTGGAAGTAGATCCACGGCTAAAAACGTACGGAAACACCCGGAATAATAATAATAACTAGAAAAATTTGCATTTCCTGCGAAAATGCAGTGTGGATGCTGTAATGCTGAAGCTGTCTGCTAAAACTAGCTGAAAATGCTGAAAAGTTGCAGAAATTGTAAAAACTTTGCAGAATCAAAGGAACTTTGCTAAAATGTAGTAACTTAGCAGAACTGCAATATCTTAGAGGAAACATAATACTTGGCAGAAATACAATAGCATAGCAGAACTTAGCAGAAACATTGTAACTTCTCAGAAACATGATAACTTATCAAAAATACAAGAATTTAGGAGAAATAGTATAAGATAACAGAAAGAATATATTTAGCCAAACATTCTTAAACATTACAGAAATACTATGATTTAGAAAAACAGTACAACATAGCAGAAATGCTGTGATTTACCAGAGACACTGTAATATACTATGAATATTTTAATTTTATATAAATACTATGTTTTAGCAAAAATACTCCAGTTTAGCACAAATATTATAACATAGCAGAAATACTATTCTATAGCAGAAATGCTATATTTAGAAAGAAAAAATGTAATATAGTAGAAATACTATGATTTAGCAGAAATCCTACAATATAGTTTAATAACAATGATTTAGAACAGATACTATGATTGAGCACAAGTAATAACTTAAGTGAAAATATTGGAAAGGTAAAATGATAAGCTGAATAAAAAGGAACATGGTTAAGTCCGCTGAAAACTATTTGTTGTTCACCTGTGAAAAAATAAAACAAAAATACATTTAGAAAACAAAACTAAGAACAGCCAACAGATACACAAAATCAAATATGGATACACAAATCACCAAATACACAGAAAATCAAATATGGTTACACAAATGTACAGAGAGAGACAAACACAGACAAACACACAGTCTATGCCAGTCAACCAGTCTGAATATATTATATTTTATCCACCAATGAGATGCTGCCCTAAAAAGGTCTTTGTGTGTCTTTCTTTCTCTCTCTCTCTCTCTCTCTCTCTCTCTCTCTCTCTCTCACACACACACACACACACACACACACACACACACACACACACACACACACACACACACAGCAGCAGCAGCAAGTGAACAGGGGCTGTTAACAGCATGTTTCTAGGTCAGTCAAACAGCTGTGACCTTCTCAATTTGAATCCACCAATCAGAGAGGCTGTGTGCTTTTTCCCACCAAAACTGGTGCACCAAGTGCAGGCTTTTACACACGTAGCACAAAGAGAGACAGGATTTTTGCAGTCTATTTCTCATAGTCAGGATTCCCCTCAAACAAACAGCCATAAATTCCTAACCGTAGGGGCTAAAACAGTCATTCTTAGACCGTTTTGTTCAGAAGAGATGGGGGAATCTTGAAATGTTGACCATTTAAAATACAAATATGAAATATTAAAGATATATGACATAGATGATTGGTTGTCTTAGAAGCCATGAAGGTCCCAATATGCAAATTTGAATGTGCCAGGCCTCAGATATGATTGGTTGTCTTAGAAGCCATATATAAAAAGCAGTAAAACTGTACTATGATTTGGTAGAAAAACTATAATTAATCAAAATACTATATTTGGCAGAAATACTATTTTTTAGGAGAAAAACTATATTTAGCACAAATCTTATAAAATGGCAGAAATACTATAATTAAGCAGAAATACTATATTAAGTACAAATCCTATAAAATGGCAGAAATAGTATGATTACTGAAATAAAAATAAATACTGAAAAGCAGCAGAAATGCTATGACTTAGCACAATAGTAATAACTTAAATAGAAAAATTGGAAAAGCAAAATGGACAGCTGAAAAAATCCTGAACATGCTAAGGGTCCCTCAAATGTAATTGTGAAACGAAAAAAGAATCGGCAAAAAAATATATAACAGCCACACAATCACAAATATGGACACATATGGAAACACACATGCACAGAGAGACACACACAGGATCAAATTCAGTCAACCAGTCTAAATATATTGAATTTGAATCTTACAATGAGATCATCCCATAAAAAGGCTTTCTCTCTCTCTCTCTCTCTCTCTCTCGCTCTCTCTCTCTCTCACACACACACACACACACACACACACACACACATACACAAGATCCAATTCAGTCAACCAGTCTAAATATATTGAATTTAAATCTTACAATGCCATCATCCCATAAAAAGGCTTTCTCTCTCTCTCTCTCACACACACACACACACACACACACATGATCCAATTCAGTCAACCAGTCTAAATATATTGAATTTAAATCTTACAATGAGATCATCCCATAAAAGGCTTTCCCTCTCTCTCTCTCTCTCTCTCTCACACACACACACACACACACACACACACACACACACACATCCAATTCAGTCAACCAGTCTAAATATATTGAATTTAAATCTTACAATGAGATCATCCCATAAAAGGCTTTCTCTCTCTCTCTCTCTCTCTCTCTCTCTCTCACACACACACACACACACACACACACACACACACACACACACACACACACAAGATCCAATTCAGTCAACCAGTCTAAATATATTGAATTTAAATCTTACAATGAGATCATCCCATAAAAGGCTCCTCTCTCTCTCTCTCTCTCTCACACACACACACACACACACACACACACACACACACGATCCAATTCAGTCAACCAGTCTAAATATATTGAATTTAAATCTTACAATGAGATCATCCCATAAAAAGGCTTTCTCTCTCTCTCTCTCTCTCTCTCTCCTCTCTCACACACACACACACACACACACACACACACACACACACACAAGATCCAATTCAGTCAACCAGTCTAAATATATTGAATTTAAATCTTACAATGAGATCATCCCATAACAAGCCTTTCTCTCTCTCTCTCTCTCTCTCTCTCTCTCTCTCACACACACACACACACACACACACACACACACACAAGATTCAATTCAGTCAAGCAGTCTAAATATATTGAATTTAAATCTTACAATGAGATCATCCCATAACAAGCTCTCTCTCTCTCTCTCTCTCTCTCTCTCTCACACACACACACACACACACACACACACACACACACACACACACACACACACACACACACACAGGAGAGAGAAGTAAGTTTCTAGCTCAGTCAAGCAGCCTGGGAGCTGCTGAATTTGAATCCACCAATCAGAGAGGCTGTATACTTTTTCCCGCCAAAACAGGTGCAGCCGTTTTACACACACAGAGCACAGAGACAGGATTTCTGCAGTGAATTTCTCATAGTGAGGATTCCTCTCAAACAAATGGCCATAATTTCCTAACCGTAGGGGCTAGAACGGTCATTCTTACACCATTTTGTTCAGAAGAGATCAGGGAATCTTAAAGTGTTGACAATTTATCATTAAAATATGAAATATTAAAGATATTTGACTTCTAATGCACCATAACTGAGTAGTAGAGCAAAGCAAAAACTGCCTTGACTTGCCCTCAAACAACGCTTTCTAACTCTAAATCTATTTGGAGTATCAATATCATTTTTCACCGTAAGAGACAGCAGGCTTTGGTGAACAATCTTGAAATTTTCAGGTCTCTGTTGATATCCATTAAAAAGATATGACGAGAGAAAAAAGTGGATCATTTCCAGAGTTTGAAATCTGAAGAAATCTGAGCGAAGGACGAATTTCCTACCCTCAAACAAGTCTAACTCATTTCAGAACGGTAATAGGTGAGAAAGAAATTCTTGAATTGTGAGTGTCAGGAGTGTCTGAAGATATACTGGGACAAGCCTCATGTTTTAACTTTGCTTCGTTAAGGAGATATGACGATTCGAATATGCCTCTCATTACAGAAATCAAGCTGTGATTTTGAACAAGCTCTCCATTGACTTTCTATGGGGATTTTTGAGACTTTGTGTTGGTCTGAGGAGATTTGCCAAAATTCTATAAATCTCACAACAATGATGGTGACATTTTCTGAAAGCCAGCAAAAATACCTACGTTTTGATGTATAATTTGTGGAAGTTGAGTGAAAATTGAGCAAGTAGCAAGAAGTTGTTCGGACATGAAGAGAAGACTGCAAAACCTTCAGTGGCACACTGGAAGCCAAGTGCATAGCAACCATAACAACGCATGTATTTTGTGAAAAATCACAATTTTGCAACTCAAAACTTTAAGAGGCATAAAAGTAAAACGGTAAAAGATTTGAAAAAGCTGATTTATTCCTGAATAGCCCAATAATTTGAGAACATTTTAAAGTTTGAATGGTTGTTCTACGTGAAAGTAGGAAAAAGTAGTTAAGTTTCAAAAAACAAACAAGTTTTAGCAGAATTATGGAAGTTTCCCATTCATTTCAATGGGACAAATTAAAGAAAAAAACGTAATATTTTAAAAAGTATAATAGTATAAAATACCAAAAGATATTGCGGAAAGAGGAAAAATAGCAGAATAGTTTAAAAATTTGAACGGTGAAAATCGGCTGAAAATTGTGGAAGTAGTTCAACGGCGAAAAGTGTACGGAAGCAACTAGAATAATAACTAGAAAAATTTGCATTTCCTGCGAAAATGCAGTGTGGATGCTGTAATGCTGAAGCTGTCAGCTGAAACTAGCTGAAAAAGCTGAAAAGTTGCAGAAATTGTAAAAACTTTGCACAAGCAAAGGAACGTTGCTAAAATGTAGTAACTTAGCAGAACTGCAATATCTTAGAGGAAACCTAATACTTGGCAGAAATACAATAGCATAGCAGAACTTAGCAGAAATATTGTAACTTACCAGAAACACGATAACTTTCCAAAAATACAAGAATTTCGGAGAAATAGTATAAGATAACAGAAAGAATATATTTAGCCAAACATTCTTAAACATTACAGAAATACTACTCTATAGCAGAAATGATATATTTAGAAAGAAAAATATAATATAGTAGAAATACTATGATTTAGCAGAAATCCTACAATATAGCTCAATAACAATGATTTAGAACAGATACTATGATTGAGCAGAATAGTAGTAACTTAAGTGAAAATATTGGAAAGGTAAAATGACAAGCTGAATAAAAAGGAACATGGTTAAGTTTGCTCAAAACTAATTTTTGTTCACCTGTGAAAAAATAAAATAAAAATACATTTAGAAATACAAATAAGAACAGCCAACAGATGCACACAAAATCAAATATGGATACACAAATCAACAAATACACACTAAATCAAATATGGATACACAAATGTACAGAGAGACACACACACACAGGGTCTATGCCAGTCAACCAGTCTGAATATATTATATTTTTATCCAACAATGAGATGCTGCCCTAAAAAGGGCTTTGTGTGTCTTTCTGTCTCTCTCTCTCTCTCTCTCACACACACACACACACACACACACACACTCAAACACTCACACACACACACAGGCTCACACACACATAGCATCAGCAAGTGAACAGGGGCTGTTAACAGCATGTTTCTAGGTCAGTCAAACAGCTGTGAGATTCTCAATTTGAATCCACCAATCAGAGGGGCTGTGTGCTTTTTCCTGCCAAAACTGGTGCACCAAGTGCAGGCTTTTACAGCACAGAGAGAGACAGGATTTTTGCAGTCTATTTCTCATAGTGAGGACTCCCCTCACACAAACAGCCATAAATTCCTAACCGTAGGGGCTACAACGGTCATTCTTAGAACGTTGTGTTCAGAAGACATGGGGGAATCTTGAAATGTTGACCATTTAAAATAAAAATATGAAATATCATAGATATATGACATGGATGATTGGTTGTCTTAGAAGCCATGATTGCCCCAATATGCAAATTTGAATGTGCAAGGCCTAAGATATGATTGGCTGGCTGGGAAGCCATGAAGGCAACAATATGCAAATTTGAATGTGCAAGCCCTCGGATATGATTGGTTGTCTCAGAAGCCATATAAAAAGCAGTAAAACTGTACTATGATTTGGTAGAAAAACTATAATTAATCAAAAATACTATATTTGGCAGAAATACTATGTTGTAGCAGAAACACTATATTTAGCACAAATCTGATGAAATAGAAGAAATAGTATGATTTAGCAGAAATGCTGTATTTAGCACAAATACTGGAAAGCAGGAGAAATGCTATGACTTAGCACAATAGTAATAACCTAAATAGAAAAATTGGAAAAGCAAAATGGACAGCTGAAAAAATCCTGAACATGCTAAGGGTCCCTCAAATGTAATTGTTAAATGAGAAAAAAACCAGCAAAAAAAAGTATAACAGTCACACAACCACAAATATGTACACATATGGTAACACACAAGCACAGACAGACACACACAGGATCAAATTCAGTCAACCAGTCTAACTATATTGAATTTAAATCACACACACACACACACACACACACACACACACACACACACACACACACACACACAAGATCCAATTCAGTCAACCAGTCTAAATACATTGAATTTAAATCTTACAATGAGATCATCCCATAACTTTCTTCTCTTTCTCTCTCTCTCTCTCTCTCTCTCACACACACACACACACACACACACACACACACACACACACACATACACACACACACACACGATCCAATTCAGTCAACCAGTCTAAATATATTGATTTTGAATCTTACAATGAGATCATCTCATAGAAAGGCATTCTCTCGCTCTCTCTCTCTCTCTCTCTCTCTCATCACACACACACACACACACACACACACACACACACACACACACACACACACACAAGATCCAATTCAGTCAACCAGTCTAAATATATTGATTTTGAATCTTACAATGAGATCATCCCATAACAAGCCTTTCTCTCTCTCTCTCTCTCTCTCTCTCTCTCTGTCACACACACACACACACACACACACACACACACACACACACACACACACACACACACACACACACAGAGAGAAGTAAGTTTCTAGCTCAGTCAAGCAGCCTGGGAGCTGCTGAATTTGAATCCACCAATCAGAGAGCCTGTGCACTTTTTCCCGCCAAAACAGGTGCACGCAGCACAGAGAGACACAGGATTTTTGCAGTCTATTTCTCATAATGACGACTCCCTTCAAACAAATGACCATAATTTCCTAACCGTAGGGGCTAGAACGGTCATTCTTACACCGTTTTGTTCAGAAGAGATGGGGGAATCTTAAAGTGTTGACAATTTATCAATAAAATATGAATTATTAAAGATATTTGACTTCTAATGCACCATAACTGAGTAGAACAAAGCAAAAACTGCCTTGACTTGCCCTCAAACAACGCTTTCTAACTCTAAATCTATTTGGAGTATCAATATCATTTTTTCACCGTAAGAGACAGCAGGCTTTGGTGAACAGTCATGGAAATTTTCAGGTCTCTGTGGAAATCCATCAAAAAGATATGACGAGAAAAAAGTGCATCATTTCCAGAGTTTGAAATCTGAAGAAATTTGAGCGAAGGACGAATTTCCTACCCTCAAACAAGTCTAACTCATTTCAGAACGGTAATAGGTGAGAAAGAAATTCTTGAATTGTGAGCGTCAGGAGTGTCTGAAGATATACTGGGACAAGCCTCATGTCTTAACTTTGCTTCGTTAAGGAGATATGACGATTGAATATGCCTCTCATTACAGAAATCAAGCTGTGATTTTGAACAAGCTCTCCATTGACTTTCTATGGGGATTTTTGAGACTTTGTGTTGGTCTGAGGAGATTTGCCAAAATTCTATAAATCTCACAACAATGATGGTGACATTTTCTGAAAGCCAGCAAAAATACCTACGTTTTGATGTATAATTTGTGGAAGTTGAGTGAAAATTGAGCAAGTAGCAAGAAGTTGTTCGGACATGAAGAGAAGACTGCAAAACCTTCAGTGGCACACTGGAAGCCAAGTGCATAGCAACCATAACAACGCATGTATTTTGTGAAAATCACAATTTTGCAACTCAAAACTTAAAGAGGGATAAAAGTAAAATGGTAAAAGATTTGAAAAAGCTGATTTATTCCTGAATAGCCCAATAATTTGAGAACATTTTAAAGTTTGAATGGTTGTTCTACGTGAAAGTAGGAAAAAGTAGTTAAGTTTCAAAAACAAGCAAGTTTTAGCAGAATTGCGGAAGTTTCCCATTCATTTCAATGGGACAAATTAAAGGAAAAAGCTTAATATTTTAAAAAGTATAACAGTATAAAATACCAAAAGATATAGCCGGAAAGGGAAAAATTAGCAGAATAGTTTAAAATTTGAGCGGTGAAAATCGGCTGAAAATTGTGGAAGTAGATCCACGGCGTAAAAAACGAAACGGAAACACCGGAATAATAATAATAAAGAATAAAGAGAAACAGGAACTCAATAGTGTGGATGCCTCCAGCATCCACACAATAATAACTAGAAAAATTTGCATTTCCTGCGAAAATGCAGTGTGGATGCTGGAACGCTGAAGCTGTCAGCTGAAACTAGCTGAAAAAGCTGAAAAGTTGCAGAATTTGTAAATACTTTGCAGAAGCAAAGGAACGTTGCTAAAATGTAGTAACTTAGCAGAACTGCAATATCTTAGAGGAAACATAATACTTGGCAGAAATACAATAGCATAGCAGAACTTAGCAGAAATATTGTAACTTACCAGAAACACGATAACTTCCCAAAAATACAAGAATTTCGGAGAAATAGTATAAGATAACAGAAAGAATATATTTAGCCAAACATTCTTAAACATTACAGAAATACTACTCTATAGCAGAAATGATATATTTAGAAAGAAAAATATAATATAGTAGAAATACTATGATTTAGCAGAAATCCTGCAATATAGCTCAATAACAATGATTTAGAACAGATTCTAAGATTTAGCAGAATAGTAATAACTTAAGTGAAAATATTGGAAAGGTAAAATGACAAGCTGAATAAAAGGAACATGGTTAAGTTTGCTCAAAACTAATTTTTGTTCACCTGTGAAAAATAAAATAAAAATACATTTAGAAATACAAATAAGAACAGCCAACAGATACACACCAAATTAAATATGGATACACAAATCAACAAATACACACAAAATCAAATATGGATACACAAATGTACAGAGAGAGACACACACACACAGGGTGTATGCCAGTCAACCAGTCTGAATATATTATATTTTTATCCAACAATGAGATGCTGCCCTAAAAGGGCTTTGTGTGTGTCTTCTCTCTCTCTCTCTCTCTCTCACACACACACACACACACACACACACACACACACACACACACTCACACACACACACACACACACACACACACACACACACACACATAGCATCAGCAAGTGAACAGGGGCTGTTAACAGCATGTTTCTAGGTCAGTCAAACAGCTGTGACATTCTCAATTTGAATCCACCAATCAGAGGGGCTGTGTGCTTTTTCCTGCCAAAACTGGTGCACCAAGTGCAGGCTTTTACAGCACAGAGAGAGACAGGATTTTTGCAGTCTATTTCTCATAGTGAGGACTCCCCTCAAACAAACAGCCATAAATTCCTAACCGTGAGGGGCTAAAACGGTCATTCTTAGACCGTTGTGTTCAGAAGACATGGGGAATCTTGAAATGTTGACCATTTAAAATAAAAATATGAAATATCATAGATATATGACATAGATGATTGGTTGTCTTAGAAGCCATGATTGCCCCAATATGCAAATTTGAATGTGCAAGGCCTAAGATATGATTGGCTGGCTGGGAAGCCATGAAGGCAACAATATGCAAATTTGAATGTGCAAGCCCTCGGATATGATTGGTTGTCTTAGAAGCCATATAAAAGCAGTAAAACTGTACTATGATTTGGTAGAAAAACTATAATTAATCAAAAATACTATATTTGGCAGAAATACTATTTTGTAGCAGAAACACTATATTTAGCACAAATCTGATGAAATAGAAGAAATAGTATGATTTAGCAGAAATGCTGTATTTAGCACAAATACTGGAAAGCAGCAGAAATGCTATGACTTAGCACAATAGTAATAACCTAAATAGAAAAATTGGAAAAGCAAAATGGACAGCTGAAAAAATCCTGAACATGCTAAGGGTCCCTCAAATGTAATTGTTTAAAAAAAAAAAAACAAAAAAAAAATGTTAAAAAAAAAAAAAAGCAAAAAAGTATAACAGTCACACAACCACAAATATGTACACATATGGTAACACACATGCACAGACAGACACACACAGGATCAAATTCAGTCAACCAGTCTAACTATATTGAATTTAAATCTTACAATGAGATCATCCCAAAAAAAGGCTTTCTCTCTCTCTCTCTCTCTCTCTCTCTCTCTCTCTCTCTCTCTCTCTCTGTCTGTCACACACACACACAAGATCCAATTCAGTCAACCAGTCTAAATATATTGAATTTAAATCTTACAATGAGATCATCCCATAACAAGCCTTTCTCTCTCTCTCTCTCTCTCTCTCTCTCTCTGAGTGAATGGCGGAGTGCATGGAGCTGTGGACGGGAGTGTCGGAGTGAGTGGCTTTCTTTCTTCGGGTTCCTCTTTTCTTTTTTCACTATCAGGTGTGTTTATCTTTCCGACACACGGTTGTTGGTGTGTTTTGTTTGTTGCCGGCTGGTTTGGTAGCTTTTGCTACCGGCTTGGCTTGGCACAATGCCCGCTGTTGAGGGCGGTGCGGAGTTTGAGAAGCTGACACGCCGTCATGCTGTCAAACTTATACCGACTATGAATTGCTCGGTGGAGGAAGCTGTTTTGGCTGTAGGAGAGGTGGTGGGCTGTGACAGCGTAAAATCTGCCTCCCGTATGAACGGTGCGATTGTTATTTTTCTTGATAAGGTCCCTAAAGTTAATGAGTTGGTGGAAAGCGGCGTCGTCATTCACGACACTTTCACACCCGTTCTCCCATTGGTTAGCCCTGCTAAAAAGGTTACCATCTCAAATGCGCCTCCTTTTATTAAAAATGAAACTTTAGCTAAGGAGCTGTCACGGTATGGCCAACTAGTTTCACCCATAAAGATGGTCTCTTTGGGGTGCAAATCTGTGCTCCTCAAACATGTTGTGTGTCACCGAAGGCAGGTTTTTATGATCCTCAAAGACCCCGCTGGCGAGCTGAACCTGTCTTTTAGTTTCAAAATAGAGGGTTTCAACTACATGGTGTTTGCTTCATCTGAGAGCATGAAATGTTTTGGTTGTGGTGGAGAAGGGCATTTAATTCGCTCCTGTCCGGAGAGGCTCAGAAACGCACAGCCAGCGGCTGACGCCGTTGGAGAGCAGGTCCCAGCCAGGGCTCCTGGTAGGGACGCGGCGATCGCTCGTGCGAAACCCGCTGAGACCGCGGGCGGCTCCGCTGAGACTGCGGGCGGCTCCGCCGTGGCTGAGGCGGACCCCGCTGCCGAGGCGCCTGTGGAAAACCGGCTTTTTCCGAGCAGTAACGGGTCTGATGAAACCGGCATTTTGAAAAGTGTTGATGGTGTAGAAACGGATCTGACTAATGACCAGTCTGCAGGTTTTTCTGACACCGGTCAGACAGCTGACACGGCTCTTGAGCCTGTGTGTGATGATCTTTGTGAGGATGACAACATGCTTGATGAGGATTTGCTGAAGTTGTCTCAAAAGAGGAAAAGCTCTGAACCTGCCCACTGTGTTACAAAAACGTCAAAAGCTAAGAGAGGAAATAGAACAGGAGAGAGCAGTATGGAATCTGAAAGTGATTTGTCCCTAAGCCAGGAACACCAGAATCTGTACTCTCCTGCTGAGATCAGGAAATTCTTGCAGACAACCAAAGGCCTCAGGATGGTGAAAGTGGAGGATTATTTTCCAGACCTTAGGCTTTTTGTTGAGTCGTCTCGGGTCTTGACAAAAAAATCAGGGAATTTTCTTGATGATGTGTTGACAGACCAAGAGATTTATCGTTTAAAGAAACTGATTTTGAAAGTGAGATCTCAAGCACTCACTGCTGATGATGACGATGATGTTTAAGAACGCACTCTATGTGTCCCTGTCTTTTTTCCTCTGTCTCGCTTCTCTCATGTCTGCATTCAAAATAGGCACATTAAATTTGAATGGTGCTAGAGATGCGGTGAAAAGAGCTGCTTTTTTCGAGCTTATGGACTTAAAGAAGTTAGATATTATGTTGGTTCAAGAAACTCATAGTACTGGTGACAATGAGAGTGACTGGAGGAAGGGCTGTGGGGGAAATGCTTTTTTTAGTCATAAGTCCAGTTGTAGTGGAGGTGTGGGGATTGTGTTCTCTAAGAATTTTTTACCTGTTTCTTGCGAAGCAGAGGAAATAATCAAAGGGTGTTTGCTGAAAGTTAAGGTCAAATATGAACATGTGACTTTTGTTTTTCTCAATGTATATGCACCAACTAATGGAGTGGACAGAATGGGTTTTTTAGATGTCCTGTGTGATACTGTTAAGGTTTCTAGTGATGATGAGTATTTGTTTTTGTGTGGAGATTTCAATTGTACTGACAACCCACCTTTGGATAGGAACCACATCGAACCTCATCCTGCGTCTTTCATGAGGCTTAGGCAGCTGGCTGCAGCTGTGGACCTGTCAGATGTGTGGCGGTTTTTCAATGGACATCTGCGACAGTACACATGGAGTCACTCTAAGGACAATCTTTTATCGTTGGCGAGACTGGATCGCATATACTCATTTAAACATCATTTGAGTATTTTTCAGGACTGTCAGATAACTCCTGTTGGTTTCTCTGATCATTGTCTGGTTCATTGTTCTGTTTTCATTAAAAATGTTCGTGTAACGGAGTGCCTACTGGCATTTCAATACGGCCCTGTTACGTGACAAGACTTTTAGGACAGCTTTTGAATTTTTTGGCTCACTCACCGGGCATCTAAATCTGACTTTGCATGTATCCAGCAGTGGTGGGATTTTGGGAAGTGTCAGATCAAACAATTGTGTCAACAGTTCACTCGTAATGTTACTAGGGACATAACCAGATCTATGAGGAACCTAGAGACTCAGGTGGTAGAACTGCAGAGTTTAGCGGCGTCTACAGGAAACCGGGGCTTTTAGATTCCCTCAAATCCAAAAAGGCTTTTTAGCCGACCTGTTGGGCACGACGGCCAAAGGGGCTTTGGTCAGGTCACGTTTTCTCAGTGCTACGGAGATGGATGCCCCATCTCACTTTTTCTTTGGACTGGAAAAGAAGAATGGGCAAAGGAAAGTTATTCACTCTCTGTCTGACGGTGGCTCACTAATATCGGATCCTTCTGAGATCAGGAAGGTTGCTGTCAGCTTTTATGAGGACCTTTTAGGAGTGATTTCTCAGAAAATCCTAGTTTGTGCAGTAGATTCTTCGAGGACTCCCTCAGGTGGCGGCTGAAACCAATCAAAACTGGAGGTTCAGCCAACTTTGCATGAACTTCATGCTGCTCTGATGAGTTTTCAGAATGGTAGAGCTCCTGGCATGGATGGCCTTCCTGTTGAGTTCTATAAAGACTTTTGGTCTGTGATGGGTGAGGATTTGCTGGAGGTTGTCACGGATAGTCTGCGGAGGGGCTTGCTGCCTCTGAGCTGTAGCAGGCGGTCATCGCTCTGCTGCCGAAGAAGGAGATCTACGCAATTTGAAGAACTGGAGACCAGTATCGTTGCTCTGTACAGACTATAAGATTTTCTCCAAAGTCCTGGCCACCAGGCTTCGTGGACGTGATGGCTTCTGTTGTTCATGGGGACCAAGCGTATTATGCGTGCCCGGCAGGCTGATAAGTGATAATGTCACTTTGATTAGGGATGTTTTGGACCTCTCTAGGTCTTTGGGTATAGATGTTGGTCTCATTTCTCTGGACCAAGAAAAAGCTTTTGACCGGGTTGAACACCAATATTTGTGGCACGCTTTAGCTGCTTTTGGCTTCAGCCCAGGTTTTGTAGCCATGATTCGGGTTCTGTACCGTGACATTACGAGTGTCCTGAAAATAAATGGGGTCTTGAGTGGTCCTTTCAGTGTTCTAAGGGGGTGAGGCAGGGCTGTTCTTTGTCAGGGATGCTGTATTCCTGGCAATTGAACCTTTGCTTCACAAGCTAAGACGAGACTTGTGTGGTGTTTATATTCCTGGGTGCAATGTACCTTTGAAGTTGTCTGCTTATGCCGATGATTTAATTGTCCTGATCAACTCACAGACGGATATTAAGGTTTTAGAGAACACAGTTTCTCTTTTTGGTTGTATTTCTTCTGCCAAAATAAACTGGGAAAAGAGTGAGGCTGTAACTGTGACAGGTCAGCTGGGGATCAGCTCAGTCTGCCTGGAGGTTTGATCTGGAGAAAGGGTGGGCTTAAGTATTTAGGGGTGTTTTTAGGCAATGACACTTTTTGCAGAAGAATTGGGAAAATGTGGTGGATAGGGTCAACGGTCGGCTTTCCAAATGGAGGTGGCTTTTACCTCACATGTCGTACAGAGGTCGGGTTCTTGTCATCAATAATCTGGTTTCTTCTGCTTTGTGGCACCGGTTGACCTGTGTTGATCCCCAGTTACCCTCTTGTCTAACATTCAAAGAATCCTGGTGGACTTTTTTGGGATAAATTGCACTGGATTCCTCAGAGTGTCCTTTTTCTCCCTAGGGAGGAAGGCGGACAAGGTCTGGTCCATTTGGCCAGTAGAGGGGCTGCTTTTCGCTTTCAGTTTATTCAGAGACTGCTTACAGGACCCCAAGATCTTGTATGGAGAAGTGTATCGTGCTGTATTCTTCAGCAGCTTGGTCATATGGGTTTGGATTTATCTCTGTTTCTGATGGACGCAAGCAAGCTGAACTCTTCACTTCTTCCACCTTTTTACAAGAGTGTTTTTCTGTATGGGCTCTGCTGAGGAAAGAGAGGCAGCAGCAGGCTGATTCTCTGTACTGGTTGCTGGAGGAACCTGTACTGTTTGGCAGCTTGCTGGATTGCCCTGTCTGGGGAGGACTACTTTTTCCAGACGGCTCCATGCTGCACAAGTCTGTTCTCTGAAGAGGGTGGTGGAGCTGGCTGGACCTCAGCTAGATGCTCGGAGGCGCGCTGCACGGCTTGGGATGCGGTCTACTCGAGTTGTTGGTCAGCTTTTGGACCACTGGAAACGCCAGTTGGGTGGAATTGGGTGTTCTCTTTTGGGAAGTTATTGTGATGGCAGTATGTCTCCGAATCATTTAGATCCTTATCCTTCCATCAGACTGTTTCCTGGTTTTAAGAACTGCTTTGGTCCTTTACTGGATAATGTGGATGTTATGGGGTGTCCCTGGAAGGGGCCTCTGGAAAAACTTTGTATAGGCTGCTGGTAAAACTCTCAATCAAGGCAAGCTGAATGGACGCAATGACACGGTGTGGAGGACCCATCTCTCCTTGGCACCTGACATCAAGCCAGCGTGGAGGTCCCTTTATAAGCCTCCCTCACGAAAAAACATGCAGACTTGCAGTGGAGGATTCTTCATGGCATTGTTGCTGTAAACTCTTTTGTTTCTGTTATTAACGCTGCTGTGGAAGACAAATGTCCATTCTGTGAGCAGAGGAGACCCTGTTTCACTGTTTTTCTGAGTGTGTTCACCTCTCGGCTCTGTTTGTGCTTCTAAAAGCCCTCTTTCGTAGATGTGGGAAGTTTTTACACTGACTATTTTCATTTGTGGTTTTAAATTTACTCGTCTTTGGAAGAACAAATGCCAGTTGCTTAATTTTTATTAGGACAGGCAAAAATGGCAGTGTATATGAGCAGGAAGAGACAGGTGACAGAAGGGCTGAATGTTGGGGTAGTCCCTGTGTTTGTCAGCATGGTGAAGTCTAGGCTGTTGCTAGAATTTAATTTCTATAAGTCAGTCTCGGACCTACATACTTTTTCTCAGGTCTGGGGTTACAGGGGGGCAATCTGTAGTGTGGTGGAGGGGCAGCTAGTTTTGGGCAGGTGTTGGTGTAACTTTTTCTTGATTTTGTGTTACACTTCAATGTGCCAAGTGTGGTAATATGTTGATTATTTCATGGAAAATAAACGAATTTTTTAAAATCAAAAATCTCTCTCTCACACACACACACACACACACACACACACACACTCACACACACACACACACACACACACACACACACACACACACACACACACAATTCAGTCAACCAGTCTAAATATATTGATTTTGAATCTTACAATGAGATCATCCCATAAAAAGGCTTTCTCTCTCTCTCTCTCTCTCTCCTCTCTCTCTCACACACACACACGCACACACACAAGATCCAATTCAGTCAACCAGTCTAAATATATTGAATTTAAATCTTACAATGAGATCATCCCATAAAAGGCTTTTCTCTCTCTCTCTCTCTCTCTCTCTCTCTGTGACACACACACACACACACACACACACACACACACACACACACACACACACATATACACACACACACACACAAGATCCAATTCAGTCAACCAGTCTAAATATATTGAATTTAAATCTTACAATGAGATCATCCCATAACAAGCCTTTCTCTCTCTCTCTCTCTCTGTCACACACACACACACACACACACACACACACACACACACACACACACACACACACACACACACACACAAGATTCAATTCAGTCAACCAGTCTAAATATATTGAATTTAAATCTTACAATGAGATCATCCCATAACAAGCCTCTCTCTCTCTCTCTCTCTCACACACACACACACACACACACACACACACACACACACACACACACACACACACACACACACACACACACACACACACACACAGGAGAGAGAAGTAAGTTTCTAGCTCAGTCAAGCAGCCTGGGAGCTGCTGAATTTGAATCCACCAATCAGAGAGGCTGTATACTTTTTCCCGCCAAAACAGGTGCAGCCGTTTTTACACACACAGAGCACAGAGACAGGATTTCTGCAGTGAATTTCTCATAGTGAGGATTCCTCTCAAACAAATGGCCATAATTTACTAACCGTAGGGGCTAGAACGGTCATTCTTACACCGTTTTGTTCAGAAGAGATCAGGGAATCTTAAAGTGTTGACAATTTATCATTAAAATATGAATTATTAAAGATATTTGACTTGTAATGCACCATAACTGAGGAGAGGCGAAGCAAAAACTGCCTTGACCTGCCCTCAAACAACGCTTTCTAACTCTAAATCTATTTGGAGTATCGATATCATTCTTTCACCGTAAGTGACAGCAGGCTTTGGTGAACAATCTTGGAAATTTTCAGGTCTCTGTTGATATCCATTAAAAAGATATGACGAGAGAAAAAAGTGGATCATTTCCAGAGTTTGAAATCTGAAGAAATCTGAGCGAAGGACGAATTTCCTACCCTCAAACAAGTCTAACTCATTTCAGAACGGTAATAGGTGAGAAAGAAATTCTTGAATTGTGAGCGTCAGGAGTGTCTGAAGATATACTGGGACAAGCCTCATGTTTTAAATTCGCTTCGTTAAGGAGATATGACGATTTGAATATGCCTCTCATTGCAGAAATCAAGCGGTGATTTTGAACAAACTCTCCATTGACTTTCTATGGAGAGTTTTCAGACTTCGTGTTGGTCTGAGGAGATTTGCCAAAATTCTATAAATCCCACAACAATGATAGTGACATTTTCGGAAAGCCAGCAAAAATACCTACGTTTTGATGTATAATTTGTGGAAGTTGAGTGAAAATTGAGCAAGTAGCAAGAAGTTGTTCGGACGTGAAGAGAAGACTGCAAAACCTTCAGTGGCACACTGGAAGCCAAGTGCATAGCAACCATAACAACGCATGTATTTTGTGAAAAATCACAATTTTGCAACTGAAAACTTTAAGAGGCATAAAAGTAAAATGGTAAAAGATTTGAAAAAGCTGATTTATTCCTGAATAGCCCAATAATTTGTGAACATTTTAAAGTTTGAATGGTTGTTCTACGTGAAAATATGACAAAGTAGTTAAGTTTCAAAAACAAGCAAGTTTTAGCAGAATTGCAGAAGTTTCCCATTCATTTCAATGGGACAAATTAAAGGAAAAAGCTTAATATTTTAAAAAGTATAATAGTATAAAATACCAAAAGATATTGCCGGAAAGGGAAAAAATAGCAGAATAGTTTAAAATTTGAACGGTGAAAATCGGCTGAAAATTGTTTAAGTAGTTCCACAATGAAAAACGCACGGAAGCAACTAGAATAATAATAATAATAAAGAATAAAGAGAAACAGGAACTCAATAGTGTGGATGCCTCCAGCATCCACACAATAAAGAATAAAGAGAAACAGGAACTCAATAGTGTGGATGCCTCCAGCATCCACACAATAAAGAATAAAGAGAAACAGGAACTCAATAGTGTGGATGCCTCCAGCATCCACACAACTAGAAAAATTTGCATTTCCTGCGAAAATGCAGTGTGGATGCTGTAACGCTGAAGCTGTCAGCTGAAACTAGCTGAAAAAGCTGAAAAATAGCAAAAATTGTAATAACTTTGCAGAAGCATAAGAACTTAGCAAAAATGTAAATACTTAGCAGAACTACAATAATGTAAAGAAAACATAATACTTGGCAGAAATAAAATAACCTAGCAGAACTTAGCAGAAATATTGTAACTTAGCAGAAACATGATATCTTCTCAGAAATACAGGAATTTAGCAAACATGGTACAAGATTACAGGGATACTTTATTTAACCAAAAATACCTAAACATTGCACAAATACTGTGATTTAGGACAAATACTACAACATAGCAGAAATGCTGTGATTCAGCAAATATACTATGCTATGGCACAAAAGAATGAATTTGCTCAAATACTATGATTTTGCTCAAATACTATGATTTAGCAATAATACTAAGATTTGGCAGAAATACTATGCTTTGGCACAAATACTATAATTAATTACAAGTACAATAACATAGCAGAACTATCAAGATTTGGCAGAAATACTATGTTTTAGTAGTAATACTGTGATTTGGTAGAAAAACTATAATTAATCAGAAATACTATATTTAGCACAAATCTTATAAAACAGCAGAAATGCTATGATTTAGCTTAATAGTAACAACTTAAACAGAAAAATTGGAAAAGCAAAATGGACAGCTGAAAAATGCTGTACATGCTAAGGATCCTTCAAATGTACTTGTTAAATGAAAAAATCGGCAAAAAAAATTATAACAGCCGCACAATCACAAATATGGACACATATGAAACACACATGCACAGAGAGAGACACACACAAGATCCAATTCAGTCAACCAGTCTAAATATATTGAATTTGAATCTTACAATGAGATGCTCCCATAAAAGGCTTTCTCTCTCTCTCTCTCTCTCTCTCTCTCTCACACACACACACACACACACACACACACACACACACAAGATCCAATTCAGTCAACCAGTCTAAATATATTGAATTTAAATCTTACAATGAGATCATCCCATAAAAGGCTTTCTCTCTCTCTCTCTCTCTCTCTCTCTGTCACACACACACACACACACACACACACACACACACACACACAAGATCCAATTCATTCAACCAGTCTAAATATATTGAATTTAAATCTTACAATGAGATCATCCCATAAAAGGCTTTCTCTCTCTCTCTCTCTCTCTCTCTCTCTCACACACACACACACACACACACACACACACACACACACACACACACACAAGATCCAATTCAGTCAACCAGTCTAAATATATTGAATTTGAATCTTACAATGAGATCATCCCATGAAAAGGCTTTTCTCTCTCTCTCTCTCTCTCTCTCTCTGTCACACACACACACACACACACACACACACACACAAGATCCAATTCAGTCAACCAGTCTAAATATATTGAATTTGAATCTTACAATGAGATCATCCCATGAAAAGGCTTTCTCTCTCTCTCTCTCTCTCACACACACACACACACACACACACACACACACACACACACACACACAGAGGGAGAGAGAAGAAACTTTCTAGGTCAGTCAAGCAGCCTGGGAGCTGCTGAATTTGAATCCACCAATCAGAGAGGCTGTGTACTTTTTCCCGCCAAAACAGGTGCAGGCGTTTTTACGTATTTGTGCCAAAACATAGTGTTTCTGCCATATTGTGGTACTACTACATTACAACATGAATACGGATTAAAGATGAAAGAAACTGGCAACAAATTCCTCCACTACAAACCAGTCTGATACCACTTCTTTGCAGTGTTCACGTTTACTAAGGCACTACCCAAAAGGCGCCACAAGAGGGCACTCCAACACAAGAGATGACCTATGTACACTGATGCACTTAGTAACAGTCAGCCTCCTTGAATTGGCAGAAATACTGTGATTTAGTAGTAATACTATAACATAACAGATATACTGTGATGTTGCAGACATAGTATGTTTTTGCACTACTCATTTGTAGTGAAAAAATTAGCAATATAAATTACAGGTCTGTGATAGTGTATAAATTTGTAGTGAAAAAAAAATGTTGACCAAGGTGGGATTGAACCCACGACCTTTGAGCTGCAGAGCCGTGTCATTACTGATTGCGCCACCTGGAAAGAGGGCAGGCAGCTGAAAACAAAGAGATCAGCAATCAGAAATAAAAGAGATTTCTGTTGAAAACACCTGAAAAAGCTGGGATTTGTGCTGAAAAGGGGTGAAAAAATGAAAATTTTGCTGAAAAGGGGTGAAGAAGCTAAAGTATACCAAATCAAAGTATTTGTGCCAAAACATAGTATTTCTGCCATATTGTGGTATTTGTGCCACAAAAGTTACCACATTACAACATGAATACGGATTAAAGATGAAATAAACTGGCAACAAATTCGTCCACTACAAACCAGTCTGATACCACTTCTTTGCAGTGTTCACGTTTACTAAGACACTACCCAAAAAGGCGCCACAAGAGGGCACTCCAACACAAGAGATGACCTATGTACACTGATGCACTTAGTAACAGTCAGCCTCCTTGAATTGGCAGAAATACTGTGATTTAGTAGTAATACTATAACATAACAGATATACTGTGATGTTGCAGACATAGTATGTTTTTGCACTACTCATTTGTAGTGAAAAAATTAGCAATATAAATTACAGGTCTGTGATAGTGTATAAATTTGTAGTGAAAAAAAAATGTTGACCAAGGTGGGATTGAACCCACGACCTTTGAGCTGCAGAGCCGTGTCATTACTGATTACGCCACCTGGAAAGAGGGCAGGCAGCTGAAAAACAAAGAGATCAGCAATCAGAAATAAAAGAGATTTCTGTTGAAAACACCTGAAAAAGCTGGGATTTGTGCTGAAAAGGGGTGAAAAAACTCAATTCTGCTGAAACGGGGTGAAGAAGAGGTGTTGGACTGTTGAGAAGAGTTAAATAAGTTGAACAGATATGTTTGGGTACAGATACTATGATTTGGTAATAATACTGTGTTTTAGCACAACTCCTGAGATTTGATTGAAATAATATGATTTAGAAGAAATATTATGACTTTGTGGAAATACAATGCTTTATCACAAATACCATGATATGGCAAAAATACTATGATTCAGCAGAAATACTATGATTGAGCAGAAGTACTAAGATGTAGTAAAAGTACTTTGATTTAACAGAAATGCAATTATGGAGGAGTAATACTTTAAAATGGGAAAATATTGATACACACACAGATACACAGAGCCTAAAGGGAAGAGTATTTGTGCCATGGAGTGTTAAGAAGAATCTGAGGTCCATATTAGAAAAGCTGCTAAAATCATAAAACTTTGCAGAATTGTAATAAATGATGAATATGAATTACTTGTCTGTGATAGTGTATTAATTTCTAGGGGAAAAAAAAATGTTGACCAAGGTGGAATTGAACCCGTGATCTTTGGGCTGCTGACCGGCGTCATTACCAACTGTGCCACTGGGAAAGAGAGCAGCGGTTTGGAAAACGGGGAGATGAACTGTAAGATTTAGATCGCGGTGAGAGGCGTAAAACGCCGATTTTTGGAGTTACAAAACGTTGTGTAACTCCAAAACTAGGTGGGATAGAAGCACAATTCTTGTACTGGGTCAATCAGCAGACTTTGCTGAACTTTCACTGCGATTTTCATTGCTCCTTTTACCTCCATCGCGGAGATATGATGAGAGAAGAAACGGCTTCATTTTCAGAGTTTGAAAAGTGAGAGGAGGACAGATTTCCACCCTCAAACAAACGTAATTTATGGCTTAACAGTAAGATGACTGTAAAAACTGCTCTATGATTTACATGAAATACTTTGATTTAGAAGAAATTCTATAATCTAGCAAAAAGCACTACAGCATAGCAGAAGTTATATCACTGAGCAGAATTACTAGGATTTAGCACAAACACTATGATTTGGCTCAAAAATCTTTATTTTGCAGTTATATTATGATTTGGCAGAAATACTATGAGTAGTAATAATATAACAGTACATAATACTGTTATTTTGTGGAAATACAATGCTTTATCACAAATACCATGATATGGCAAAAATACTATGATTCAGCAGAAATACTATGATTGAGCAGAAGTACTAAGATGTAGTAAAAGTACTTTGATTTAACAGAAATGCAATTATGGAGGAGTAATACTTTAAAATGGGAAAAATATTGATACACACACAGATACACAGAGCCTAAAGGGAAGAGTATTTGTGCCATGGAGTGTTAAGAAGAATCTGAGGTCCATATTAGAAAAGCTGCTAAAATCATAAAAGTTTGCAGAATTGTAATAAATGATGAATATGAATTACTTGTCTGTGATAGTGTATTAATTTCTGGGAAAAAAAAAAAAATGTTGACCAAGGTGGAATTGAACCCGTGATCTTTAGGCTGCCGACCGGCGTCATTACCAACTGTGCCACTGGGAAAGAGAGCAGCGGTTTGGAAAACGGGAGATGAACTGTAAGATTTAGATCGCGATGAGAGCGTAAAAACGCCGATTTTTGGAGTTACAAAACGTCATGTAACTCCAAAACTAGGTGGGATAGAAGCACAATTCTTGTACTGGGTCAATCAGCAGACTTTGCTGAACTTTCACTGCGATTTTCATTGCTCCTTTTACCTCCGTCACGGAGATATGATGAGAGAAGAAACGGCTTCATTTTCAGAGTTTGAAAAGTGAGAGGAGGACAGATTTCCACCCTCAAACAAACGTAATTTATGGCTTAACAGTAAGATGACTGTAAAACTGCTCTATGATTTACATGAAATACTTTGATTTAGAAGAAATTCTATAATCTAGCAAAAAGCACTACAGCATAGCAGAAGTTATATCACTGAGCAGATTTACTAGGATTTAGCACAAACACTATGATTTGGCTCAAAAATCTTTATTTTGCAGTTATATTATGATTTGGCAGAAATACTATGAGCAGTAATAATATAACAGTACATAATACTGTTATTTTGTGGAAATACAATGCTTTATCACAAATACCATGATATGGCAAAAAATACTATGATTCAGCAGAAATACTATGATTGAGCAGAAGTACTAAGATGTAGTAGAAGTACTTTGATTCAGCACAAATACTATTATGGAGGAGTAATACTTTAACATGGGAGAAATATTGATACACACACACACACAGAGAGCAAAGTGTGCAGAGGCTGTTGAGAGTCTGGGCTTGGCATATCTAGGTCAGCTAAATTGGCTGCACCTGCTGTAATCAGCACTTACACAGACAGACACAGAGAGAGCTATGGGTTTTCTTCAGTGTATTTCTCACATTCAGGACTCCCCTCGAACAAATGGCCATAATTTCCTAACCGTAGGGGCTAGAATGCTCATTCTAACACCATTTTGTTCAGAAGAGATGGGGAATCTGCAGGTCTTCATAATTCAGCGATAAAATATAAATTATTGAAGATATATGACTTCTAATGCACCATAACTGAGTAGAACAAAGCAAAACTGCCTTGACTTGCCCTCAAACAACGCTTTCTAACTCTAAATCTATTTGGAGTATCAATATCATTTTTTCACTGTAAGAGACAGCAGGCTTTGGTGAACAGTCATGGAAATTTTCAGGTCTCTGTGGAAATCCATCAAAAAGATATGACGAGAGAAAAAAGTGCATCATTTCCAGAGTTTGAAATCTGAAGAAATCTGAGAGCGAAGGACGAATTTCCTACCCTCAAACAAGTCTAACTCATTTCAGAACGGTAATAGGTGAGAAAGAAATTCTTGAATTGTGAGCGTCAGGAGTGTCTGAAGATATACTGGGACAAGCCTCATGTCTTAACTTTGCTTCGTTAAGGAGATATGACGATTCGAATATGCCTCTCATTACAGAAATCAAGCTGTGATTTTGAACAAGCTCTCCATTGACTTTCTATGGGGATTTTTGAGACTTTGTGTTGGTCTGAGGAGATTTGCCAAAATTCTATAAATCTCACAACAATGATGGTGACATTTTCTGAAAGCCAGCAGCAAAATACCTACGTTTTGATGTATAATTTGTGGAAGTTGAGTGAAAATTGAGCAAGTAGCAAGAAGTTGTTCGGACATGAAGAGAAGACTGCAAAACCTTCAGTGGCACACTGGAAGCCAAGTGCATAGCAACCATAACAACGCATGTATTTTGTGAAAAATCACAATTTTGCAACTCAAAACTTAAAGAGGGATAAAAGTAAAACGGTAAAAGATTTGAAAAAGCTGATTTATTCCTGAATAGCCCAATAATTTGAGAACATTTTAAAGTTTGAATGGTTGTTCTACGTGAAAGTAGGAAAAAGTAGTTAAGTTTCAAAAACAAGCAAGTTTTAGCAGAATTATGGAAGTTTCCCATTCATTTCAATGGGACAAATTAAAGGAAAAAGCTTAATATTTTAAAAAGTATAACAGTATAAAATACCAAAAGATATAGCCGGAAAGGGAAAAATTAGCAGAATAGTTTAAAATTTGAACGGTGAAAATCGGCTGAAAATTGTGGAAGTAGATCCACGGCGAAAAACGTACGGAAACACCCGGAATAATAATAATAAAGAACTAGAAAAATTTGCATTTCCTGCGAAAATGCAGTGTGGATGCTGTAACGCTGAAGCTGTCTGCTAAAATTAGCTGAAAAAGCTGAAAAATAGCAAAAAATTGTAATAACTTTGCAGAAGCATAAGAACTTAGCAAAAATGTAAATACTTAGCAGAACTACAATAATGTAAAGAAAACATAATACTTGGCAGAAATAAAATAACCTAGCAGAACTTAGCAGAAATATTGTAACTTAGCAGAAACATGATATCTTCTCAGAAATACAGGAATTTAGCAAACATGGTACAAGATTACAGGGATACTTTATTTAACCAAAAATACCTAAACATTGCACAAATACTGTGATTTAGGACAAATACTACAACATAGCAGAAATGCTGTGATTCAGCAAATATACTATGCTATGGCACAAAAAGAATGAATTTGCTCAAATACTATGATTTTGCTCAAATACTATGATTTAGCAATAATACTAAGATTTGGCAGAAATACTATGCTTTGGCACAAATACTATAATTAATTACAAGTACAATAACATAGCAGAACTATCAAGATTTGGCAGAAATACTATGTTTTAGTAGTAATACTGTGATTTGGTAGAAAAACTATAATTAATCAGAAATACTATATTTAGCACAAATCTTATAAAACAGCAGAAATGCTATGATTTAGCGCAATAGTAACAACTTAAACAGAAAAATTGGAAAAGCAAAATGGACAGCTGAAAAATGCTGTACATGCTAAGGATCCTTCAAATGTACTTGTTAAATGAAAAAAATCGGCAAAAAAATTATAACAGCCGCACAATCACAAATATGGACACATATGGAAACACACATGCACAGAGAGACACACACAAGATCCAATTCAGTCAACCAGTCTAAATATATTGAATTTGAATCTTACAATGAGATGCTCCCATAAAAAGGCTTTCTCTCTCTCTCTCTCTCTCTCTCTCACACACACACACACACACACACACACACACACACACACACACACACAAGATCCAATTCAATCAACCAGTCTAAATATATTGAATTTAAATCTTACAATGAGATCATCCCATAAAAAGGCTCTCTCTCTCTCTCTCTCTCTCTCTGTCACACACACACACACACACACACACACACACACACACACACACACACACAAGATCCAATTCATTCAACCAGTCTAAATATATTGAATTTAAATCTTACAATGAGATCATCCCATAAAAAGGCTTTCTCTCTCTCTCTCTCTCTCTCTCTCTCTCTCTGTCACACACACACACACACACACACACACACACACACACACACACACACACAAGATCCAATTCAGTCAACCAGTCTAAATATATTGAATTTGACATCTTACAATGAGATCAGTCAACCCATGAAAAATCTACAATGAGATCATCCCATAAAAGGCTTCTCTCTCTCTCTCTCTCTCTCTCTCTCTCTCTCTCTCACACACACACACACACACACATACACACACACAAGATCCAATTCAGTCAACCAGTCTAAATATATTGAATTTGAATCTTACAATGAGATCATCCCATGAAAAGGCTTTCTCTCTCTCTCTCTCTCTCTCTGTCACACACACACACACACACACACACACACACACACACACACACACGAGGGAGAGAAGAAACTTTCTAGGTCAGTCAAGCAGCCTGGGAGCTGCTGAATTTGAATCCACCAATCAGAGAGGCTGTGTACTTTTTCCCGCCAAAACAGGTGCAGGCGTTTTTACGTATTTGTGCCAAAACATAGTGTTTCTGCCATATTGTGGTACTACTACATTACAACATGAATACGGATTAAAGATGAAAGAAACTGGCAACAAATTCCTCCACTACAAACCAGTCTGATACCACTTCTTTGCAGTGTTCACGTTTACTAAGGCACTACCCAAAAGGCGCCACAAGAGGGCACTCCAACACAAGAGATGACCTATGTACACTGATGCACTTAGTAACAGTCAGCCTCCTTGAATTGGCAGAAATACTGTGATTTAGTAGTAATACTATAACATAACAGATATACTGTGATGTTGCAGACATAGTATGTTTTTGCACTACTCATTTGTAGTGAAAAAATTAGCAATATAAATTACAGGTCTGTGATAGTGTATAAATTTGTAGTGAAAAAAAATGTTGACCAAGGTGGGATTGAACCCACGACCTTTGAGCTGCAGAGCCGTGTCATTACTGATTGCGCCACCTGGAAAGAGGGCAGGCAGCTGAAAACAAAGAGATCAGCAATCAGAAATAAAAGAGATTTCTGTTGAAAACACCTGAAAAAGCTGGGATTTGTGCTGAAAAGGGTGAAAAAATGAAAATTTTGCTGAAAAGGGGTGAAGAAGCTAAAGTATACCAAATCAAAGTATTTGTGCCAAAACATAGTATTTCTGCCATATTGTGGTATTTGTGCCACAAAAGTTACCACATTACAACATGAATACGGATTAAAGATGAAATAAACTGGCAACAAATTCGTCCACTACAAACCAGTCTGATACCACTTCTTTGCAGTGTTCACGTTTACTAAGACACTACCCAAAAGGCGCCACAAGAGGGCACTCCAACACAAGAGATGACCTATGTACACTGATGCACTTAGTAACAGTCAGCCTCCTTGAATTGGCAGAAATACTGTGATTTAGTAGTAATACTATAACATAACAGATATACTGTGATGTTGCAGACATAGTATGTTTTTGCACTACTCATTTGTAGTGAAAAAAATTAGCAATATAAATTACAGGTCTGTGATAGTGTTTAAATTTGTAGTGAAAAAAAAAAATGTTGACCAAGGTGGGATTGAACCCACGACCTTTGAGCTGCAGAGCCGTGTCATTACTGATTGCGCCACCTGGAAAGAGGGCAGGCAGCTGAAAAACAAAGAGATCAGCAATCAGAAATAAAAGAGATTTCTGTTGAAAACACCTGAAAAAGCTGGGATTTGTGCTGAAAAGGGGTGAAAAAACTCAATTCTGCTGAAACGGGGTGAAGAAGAGGTGTTGGACTGTTGAGAAGAGTTAAATAAGTTGAACAGATATGTTTGGGTACAGATACTATGATTTGGTAATAATACTGTGTTTTAGCACAACTCCTGAGATTTGATTGAAATAATATGATTTAGAAGAAATATTATGACTTTGTGGAAATACAATGCTTTATCACAAATACCATGATATGGCAAAAATACTATGATTCAGCAGAAATACTATGATTGAGCAGAAGTACTAAGATGTAGTAAAAGTACTTTGATTTAACAGAAATGCAATTATGGAGGAGTAATACTTTAAAATGGGAAAAATATTGATACACACACAGATACACAGAGCCTAAAGGGAAGAGTATTTGTGCCATGGAGTGTTAAGAAGAATCTGAGGTCCATATTAGAAAAGCTGCTAAAATCATAAAACTTTGCAGAATTGTAATAAATGATGAATATGAATTACTTGTCTGTGATAGTGTATTAATTTCTAGGGAAAAAAAAAATGTTGACCAAGGTGGAATTGAACCCGTGATCTTTGGGCTGCTGACCGGCGTCATTACCAACTGTGCCACTGGGAAAGAGAGCAGCGGTTTGGAAAACGGGAGATGAACTGTAAGATTTAGATCGCGGTGAGGCGTAAAACGCCGATTTTGGAGTTACAAAACGTTGTGTAACTCCAAAACTAGGTGGGATAGAAGCACAATTCTTGTACTGGGTCAATCAGCAGACTTTGCTGAACTTTCACTGCGATTTTCATTGCTCCTTTTACCTCCATCGCGGAGATATGATGAGAGAAGAAACGGCTTCATTTTCAGAGTTTGAAAAGTGAGAGGAGGACAGATTTCACCCTCAAACAAACGTAATTTATGGCTTAACAGTAAGATGACTGTAAAACTGCTCTATGATTTACATGAAATACTTTGATTTAGAAGAAATTCTATAATCTAGCAAAAAGCACTACAGCATAGCAGAAGTTATATCACTGAGCAGAATTACTAGGATTTAGCACAAACACTATGATTTGGCTCAAAAATCTTTATTTTGCAGTTATATTATGATTTGGCAGAAATACTATGAGTAGTAATAATATAACAGTACATAATACTGTTATTTTGTGGAAATACAATGCTTTATCACAAATACCATGATATGGCAAAAATACTATGATTCAGCAGAAATACTATGATTGAGCAGAAGTACTAAGATGTAGTAAAAGTACTTTGATTTAACAGAAATGCAATTATGGAGGAGTAATACTTTAAAATGGGAAAAATATTGATACACACACAGATACACAGAGCCTAAAGGGAAGAGTATTTGTGCCATGGAGTGTTAAGAAGAATCTGAGGTCCATATTAGAAAAGCTGCTAAAATCCTAAAAGTTTGCAGAATTGTAATAAATGATGAATATGAATTACTTGTCTGTGATAGTGTATTAATTTCTAGGGAAAAAAAAATGTTGACCAAGGTGGAATTGAACCCGTGATCTTTAGGCTGCCGACCGGCGTCATTACCAACTGTGCCACTGGGAAAGAGAGCAGCGGTTTGGAAAACGGGAGATGAACTGTCAGATTTAGATCGCGATGAGAGGCGTAAAACGCCGATTTTGGAGTTACAAAACGTCATGTAACTCCAAAACTAGGTGGGATAGAAGCACAATTTTGTACTGGGTCAATCAGCAGACTTTGCTGAACTTTCACTGCGATTTTCATTGCTCCTTTTACCTCCGTCACGGAGATATGATGAGAGAAGAAACGGCTTCATTTTCAGAGTTTGAAAAGTGAGAGGAGGACAGATTTCCACCCTCAAACAAACGTAATTTATGGCTTAACAGTAAGATGACTGTAAAACTGCTCTATGATTTACATGAAATACTTTGATTTAGAAGAAATTCTATAATCTAGCAAAAAGCACTACAGCATAGCAGAAGTTATATCACTGAGCAGATTTACTAGGATTTAGCACAAACACTATGATTTGGCTCAAAAATCTTTATTTTGCAGTTATATTATGATTTGGCAGAAATACTATGAGTAGTAATAATATAACAGTACATAATACTGTTATTTTGTGGAAATACAATGCTTTATCACAAATACCATGATATGGCAAAAATACTATGATTCAGCAGAAATACTATGATTGAGCAGAAGTACTAAGATGTAGTAGAAGTACTTTGATTCAGCACAAATACTATTATGGAGGAGTAATACTTTAACATGGGAGAAATATTGATACACACACACATACACAGAGAGCAAAGTGTGCAGAGGCTGTTGAGAGTCTGGGCTTGGCATATCTAGGTCAGCTAAATTGGCTGCACCTGCTGTAATCAGCACTTACACAGACAGACACAGAGAGAGCTATGGGTTTTCTTCAGTGTATTTCTCACATTCAGGACTCCCCTCGAACAAATGGCCATAATTTCCTAACCGTAGGGGCTAGAATGCTCATTCTAACACCATTTTGTTCAGAAGAGATGGGGAATCTGCAGGTCTTCATAATTCAGCGATAAAATATAAATTATTGAAGATATATGACTTCTAATGCACCATAACTGAGTAGAACAAAGCAAAACTGCCTTGACTTGCCCTCAAACAACGCTTTCTAACTCTAAATCTATTTGGAGTATCAATATCATTTTTTCACTGTAAGAGACAGCAGGCTTTGGTGAACAGTCATGGAAATTTTCAGGTCTCTGTGGAAATCCATCAAAAAGATATGACGAGAGAAAAAGTGCATCATTTCCAGAGTTTGAAATCTGAAGAAATCTGAGCGAAGGACGAATTTCCTACCCTCAAACAAGTCTAACTCATTTCAGAACGGTAATAGGTGAGAAAGAAATTCTTGAATTGTGAGCGTCAGGAGTGTCTGAAGATATACTGGGACAAGCCTCATGTCTTAACTTTGCTTCGTTAAGGAGATATGACGATTCGAATATGCCTCTCATTACAGAAATCAAGCTGTGATTTTGAACAAGCTCTCCATTGACTTTCTATGGGGATTTTTGAGACTTTGTGTTGGTCTGAGGAGATTTGCCAAAATTCTATAAATCTCACAACAATGATGGTGACATTTTCTGAAAGCCAGCAAAATACCTACGTTTTGATGTATAATTTGTGGAAGTTGAGTGAAAATTGAGCAAGTAGCAAGAAGTTGTTCGGACATGAAGAGAAGACTGCAAAACCTTCAGTGGCACACTGGAAGCCAAGTGCATAGCAACCATAACAACGCATGTATTTTGTGAAAATCACAATTTTGCAACTCAAAACTTAAAGAGGGATAAAAGTAAAACGGTAAAAGATTTGAAAAAGCTGATTTATTCCTGAATAGCCCAATAATTTGAGAACATTTTAAAGTTTGAATGGTTGTTCTACGTGAAAGTAGGAAAAAGTAGTTAAGTTTCAAAACAAGCAAGTTTTAGCAGAATTATGGAAGTTTCCCATTCATTTCAATGGGACAAATTAAAGGAAAAAGCTTAATATTTTAAAAAGTATAACAGTATAAAATACCAAAAGATATAGCCGGAAAGGGAAAAATTAGCAGAATAGTTTAAAATTTGAACGGTGAAAATCGGCTGAAAATTGTGGAAGTAGATCCACGGCGAAAAACGTACGGAAACACCCGGAATAATAATAATAATAAAGAATAAAGAGAAACAGGAACTCAATAGTGTGGATGCCTCCAGCATCCACACAATAAAGAGAAACAGGAACTCAATAGTGTGGATGCCTCCAGCATCCACACAACTAGAAAAATTTGCATTTCCTGCGAAAATGCAGTGTGGATGCTGTAACGCTGAAGCTGTCTGCTAAAATTAGCTGAAAAAGCTGAAAAATAGCAAAAATTGTAATAACTTTGCAGAAGCATAAGAACTTAGCAAAATGTAAATACTTAGCAGAACTACAATAATGTAAAGAAAACATAATACTTGGCAGAAATAAAATAACCTAGCAGAACTTAGCAGAAATATTGTAACTTAGCAGAAACATGATATCTTCTCAGAAATACAGGAATTTAGCAAACATGGTACAAGATTACAGGGATACTTTATTTAACCAAAAAATACCTAAACATTGCACAAATACTGTGATTTAGGACAAATACTACAACATAGCAGAAATGCTGTGATTCAGCAAATATACTATGCTATGGCACAAAAAGAATGAATTTGCTCAAATACTATGATTTTGCTCAAATACTATGATTTAGCAATAATACTAAGATTTGGCAGAAATACTATGCTTTGGCACAAATACTATAATTAATTACAAGTACAATAACATAGCAGAACTATCAAGATTTGGCAGAAATACTATGTTTTAGTAGTAATACTGTGATTTGGTAGAAAACTATAATTAATCAGAAATACTATATTTAGCACAAATCTTATAAAACAGCAGAAATGCTATGATTTAGCTTAATAGTAACAACTTAAACAGAAAAATTGGAAAAGCAAAATGGACAGCTGAAAAATGCTGTACATGCTAAGGATCCTTCAAATGTACTTGTTAAATGAAAAAAATCGGCAAAAAAAATTATAACAGCCGCACAATCACAAATATGGACACATATGGAAACACACATGCACAGAGAGAGACACACACAAGATCCAATTCAGTCAACCAGTCTAAATATATTGAATTTGAATCTTACAATGAGATGCTCCCATAAAAAGCTCTCTCTCTCTCTCTCTCTCTCTCTCTCTCACACACACACACACACACACACACACACACACACACACACACACACAAGATCCAATTCAGTCAACCAGTCTAAATATATTGAATTTAAATCTTACAATGAGATCATCCCATAAAAAGGCTTTCTCTCTCTCTCTCTCTCTCTCTCTCTCTGTCACACACACACACACACACACACTCACACACACACACACACACACACACAAGATCCAATTCAATCAACCAGTCTAAATATATTGAATTTAAATCTTACAATGAGATCATCCCATAAAAGGCTTTCTCTCTCTCTCTCTCTCTCTCTCTCTGTCACACACACACACACACACACACACACACACACAAGATCCAATTCATTCAACCAGTCTAAATATATTGAATTTAAATCTTACAATGAGATCATCCCATAAAAAGGCTTTCTCTCTCTCTCTCTCTCTCTCTCTCTGTCACACACACACACACACACACACACACACACACACACACACACACACACACACACACACACAAGATCCAATTCAGTCAACCAGTCTAAATATATTGAATTTGAATCTTACAATGAGATCATCCCATGAAAAGGCTTTCTCTCTCTCTCTCTCTCTCTCTCTCTGTCACACACACACACACACATACACACACACAAGATCCAATTCAGTCAACCAGTCTAAATATATTGAATTTGAATCTTACAATGAGATCATCCCATGAAAAGGCTTTCTCTCTCTCTCTCTCTCTCTCTGTCACACACACACACACACACACACACACACACACACACACACACACAGAGGGAGAGAGAAGAAACTTTCTAGGTCAGTCAAGCAGCCTGGGAGCTGCTGAATTTGAATCCACCAATCAGAGAGGCTGTGTACTTTTTCCCGCCAAAACAGGTGCAGGCGTTTTTACGATTTGTGCCAAAACATAGTGTTTCTGCCATATTGTGGTACTACTACATTACAACATGAATACGGATTAAAGATGAAAGAAACTGGCAACAAATTCCTCCACTACAAACCAGTCTGATACCACTTCTTTGCAGTGTTCACGTTTACTAAGGCACTACCCAAAAGGCGCCACAAGAGGGCACTCCAACACAAGAGATGACCTATGTACACTGATGCACTTAGTAACAGTCAGCCTCCTTGAATTGGCAGAAATACTGTGATTTAGTAGTAATACTATAACATAACAGATATACTGTGATGTTGCAGACATAGTATGTTTTTGCACTACTCATTTGTAGTGAAAAAAATTAGCAATATAAATTACAGGTCTGTGATAGTGTATAAATTTGTAGTGAAAAAAAATGTTGACCAAGGTGGGATTGAACCCACGACCTTTGAGCTGCAGAGCCGTGTCATTACTGATTGCGCCACCTGGAAAGAGGGCAGGCAGCTGAAAACAAAGAGATCAGCAATCAGAAATAAAAGAGATTTCTGTTGAAAACACCTGAAAAAGCTGGGATTTGTGCTGAAAAGGGTGAAAAAAAATGAAAATTTTGCTGAAAAGGGGTGAAGAAGCTAAAGTATACCAAATCAAAGTATTTGTGCCAAAACATAGTATTTCTGCCATATTGTGGTATTTGTGCCACAAAAGTTACCACATTACAACATGAATACGGATTAAAGATGAAATAAACTGGCAACAAATTCGTCCACTACAAACCAGTCTGATACCACTTCTTTGCAGTGTTCACGCTTTACTAAGACACTACCCAAAAGGCGCCACAAGAGGGCACTCCAACACAAGAGATGACCTATGTACACTGATGCACTTAGTAACAGTCAGCCTCCTTGAATTGGCAGAAATACTGTGATTTAGTAGTAATACTATAACATAACAGATATACTGTGATGTTGCAGACATAGTATGTTTTTGCACTACTCATTTGTAGTGAAAAAAATTAGCAATATAAATTACAGGTCTGTGATAGTGTTTAAATTTGTAGTGAAAAAAAAAATGTTGACCAAGGTGGGATTGAACCCACGACCTTTGAGCTGCAGAGCCGTGTCATTACTGATTGCGCCACCTGGAAAGAGGGCAGGCAGCTGAAAAACAAAGAGATCAGCAATCAGAAATAAAAGAGATTTCTGTTGAAAACACCTGAAAAAGCTGGGATTTGTGCTGAAAGGGGTGAAAAAACTCAATTCTGCTGAAACGGGGTGAAGAAGAGGTGTTGGACTGTTGAGAAGAGTTAAATAAGTTGAACAGATATGTTTGGGTACAGATACTATGATTTGGTAATAATACTGTGTTTTAGCACAACTCCTGAGATTTGATTGAAATAATATGATTTAGAAGAAATATTATGACTTTGTGGAAATACAATGCTTTATCACAAATACCATGATATGGCAAAATACTATGATTCAGCAGAAATACTATGATTGAGCAGAAGTACTAAGATGTAGTAGAAGTACTTTGATTCAGCACAAATACTATTATGGAGGAGTAATACTTTAACATGGGAGAAATATTGATACACACACACATACACAGAGAGCAAAGTGTGCAGAGGCTGTTGAGAGTCTGAGCTTGGCATATCTAGGTCAGCTAAATTGGCTGCACCTGCTGTAATCAGCACTTACACAGACAGACACAGAGAGAGCTATGGGTTTTCTTCAGTGTATTTCTCACATTCAGGACTCCCCTCGAACAAATGGCCATAATTTCCTAACCGTAGGGGCTAGAATGCTCATTCTAACACCATTTTGTTCAGAAGAGATGGGGAATCTGCAGGTCTTCATAATTCAGCGATAAAATATAAATTATTGAAGATATATGACTTCTAATGCACCATAACTGAGTAGAACAAAGCAAAACTGCCTTGACTTGCCCTCAAACAACGCTTTCTAACTCTAAATCTATTTGGAGTATCAATATCATTTTTTCACCGTAAGAGACAGCAGGCTTTGGTGAACAGTCATGGAAATTTTCAGGTCTCTGTGGAAATCCATCAAAAGATATGACGAGAGAAAAAGTGCATCATTTCCAGAGTTTGAAATCTGAAGAAATCTGAGCGAAGGACGAATTTCCTACCCTCAAACAAGTCTAACTCATTTCAGAACGGTAATAGGTGAGAAAGAAATTCTTGAATTGTGAGCGTCAGGAGTGTCTGAAGATATACTGGGACAAGCCTCATGTCTTAACTTTGCTTCGTTAAGGAGATATGACGATTCGAATATGCCTCTCATTACAGAAATCAAGCTGTGATTTTGAACAAGCTCTCCATTGACTTTCTATGGGGATTTTGAGACTTTGTGTTGGTCTGAGGAGATTTGCCAAAATTCTATAAATCTCACAACAATGATGGTGACATTTTCTGAAAGCCAGCAAAATACCTACGTTTTGATGTATAATTTGTGGAAGTTGAGTGAAAATTGAGCAAGTAGCAAGAAGTTGTTCGGACATGAAGAGAAGACTGCAAAACCTTCAGTGGCACACTGGAAGCCAAGTGCATAGCAACCATAACAACGCATGTATTTTGTGAAAATCACAATTTTGCAACTCAAAACTTAAAGAGGGATAAAAGTAAAACGGTAAAAGATTTGAAAAAGCTGATTTATTCCTGAATAGCCCAATAATTTGAGAACATTTTAAAGTTTGAATGGTTGTTCTACGTGAAAGTAGGAAAAGTAGTTAAGTTTCAAAAACAAGCAAGTTTTAGCAGAATTATGAAGTTTCCCATTCATTTCAATGGGACAAATTAAAGGAAAAAGCTTAATATTTTAAAAAGTATAACAGTATA
>NC_052953.1:39782803-39841450 GCF_013358895.1 Oreochromis aureus
CAGGCCTAAGATATGATTGGCTGGCTGGGAAGCCATGAAGGCAACAATATGCACAAATGTAATTGTGAAATGAAAAAAAAATCAGCAAAAAAAGTATAACAGTCACACAATCACAAATATGGAAACATATGGAAACACACATGCACAGAGAGACACACACAGGATCAAATTCAGTCAACCAGGCTAAATATATTGAATTTAAATGACAGACAGACAGACAGACAGACAGACAGACAGCAGCATCAGCAAGTGAACAGGGGCTGTTAACAGCATGTTTCTAGGTCAGTCAAACAGCTGTGAGCTTCTCAATTTGAATCCACCAATCAGAGAGGCTGTGTGCTTTTTCCCGCCAAAACTGGTTCACTAAGTGCAGGCTTTTACACATGCAGCACAGAGAGAGACAGGATTTTTGCAGTCTATTTCTCATAGTGAGAATTCCCCTCAAACAAACAGCCATGAATTTCTAACCGTAGGGGCTAAAACAGTCATTCTTAGACCATTTTATTCAGAAGACATAGGGGAATCTTGAAATGCTGACCATTTAAAATAAAAATATGAAATATTAGAGATATATGACATAGATGATTGGTGGGCTTAGAAGCCACGAAGGTCCCAATATGCAAATTTGAATGTGCCAGGACTCAGATATGATTGGCTGGCTGGGAAGCCATGAAGGTCCCAATATGCAAATTTGAATGTGCCAGGACTCAGATATGATTGGCTGGCTGAGAAGCCATGAAGGTCCCAATATGCAAATTTGAATGTGCCAGGACTCAGATATGATTGGCTGGCTGGGAAGCCATGAAGGCAACAATATGCAAATTTGAATGTGCCAGGACTCAGATATGATTGGCTGGGTGGGAAGCCATGAATGCCCCAATATGCAAATTTAAATGTGCCAGGACTCACATATGATTGGCTGGCTGAGAAGCCATGAAGGTCCCAATATGCAAATTTGAGTGTGCCAGGACTCAGATATGATTGGCTGGCTGGGAAGCCGTCCAGGTCCTGATATGTAAATTTGAATATTAGGACTGACTCCTGGGGACCTGGCAGAAATATATAGAAATACAATGATTACCCAGAAATCCTGCATTTAGTAGAAATACTATGTTTTAGCACAAATACTATAAAATGGCAGAAATACTATAATTAAGCAGAAATATTATATTAAGTACAAATCCTATAAAATAGCAGAAATAGTATGATTTAGCACAAATGCTGTATTTAGCACAAATCTTATAAAATAGCAGAAATAGTATGATTTAGCAGAAATGCTGTATTTAGCACAAATACTGAAAAGCAGCACAAATGCTATGACTTAGCACAATAGTAATAACTTAAATAGAAAAATTGGAAAAGCAAAATGGACAGCTGCAAAAGTCCCACAAGCACAGAGAGACACACACAGGATCAAATTCAGTCAACCAGTCTAAATATATTGAATTTAAATCATACAATAAGATGCTCCCATAAAAACTCTCTCTCGCCTCTCTCTCTCTCTCTCTCTCTCTCTCTCACACACACACACACACACACACACACACACACACACACACACACACACAGAGAGAAAAATCAAGTTTCTAGCTCAGTCAAGCAGCCTGGGAGCTGCTAAATTTGAATCCACCAATCAGAGAGGCTGTGTACTTTTTCCCGCCAAAACAGGTGCAGCCGTTTTTACACACACAGAGCACAGAGACAGGATTTCTGCAGTGAATTTCTCATAGTGAGGATTCCTCTCAAACAAATGGCCATAATTTCCTAACCGTAGGGGCTAGAACAGTCATTCTTACACCGTTTTGTTCAGAAGAGATGGGGGAATCTTAAAGTGTTGACAATTTATCATTACAATATGAAAAAAATTCTTGAATTGTGAGCGTCAGGAGTGTCTGAAGATATACTGGGACAAGCCTCATGTTTTAACTTCGCTTCGTTGAGGAGATATGACGATTTGAATATGCCTCTCATTACAGAAATCAAGCGGTGATTTTGAACAAACTCTCCATTGACTTTCTATGGAGAGTTTTCCGACTTTGTGTTGGTCTGAGGAGATTTGCCAAAATTCTATAAATCTCACAACAATGATGGTGACATTTTCTGAAAGCCAGCAAAAATACCTATGTTTTGATGTATAAATTGTGGAAGTTGAGTGAAAATTGAGCAAGTAGCAAGAAGTTGTTCGGAAATGAAGAGAAGACTCATGAAACCTACAGTGGCACACTGGAAACCAAGTGCATAGCAACCATAACAACGCATGTATTTTGTGAAAATCACAAAGATGAAACTCAAAACTTGAAGAGGGATAAGATGAAAATGGTAACAGATATGAAAAAGCTGAATCAGACATGAATAGCCCAATAATTTGTGAACATTTTAAAGTTTGAATGGTTATTCTAGGCGAAAGTATGAGGAAGTAGTTCAGTTTCAAAAACAAGTAAGTTTTAGCAGAATTGCAGAAGTTTCCCATTAATTTCAATGGGACAAATTAAAGGAAAAAGCTTAATATTTTAAAAAGTATAATAGTATAAAATACCAAAAGATATAGCCGGAAAGGGAAAAATTAGCAGAATAGTTTAAAATTTGAACGGTGAAAATCGGCTGAAAATTGTGGAAGTAGATCCACGGCGAAAAAAACGTCGGAAACACCCGGAATAATAATAATAAAGAATAAAGAGAAACAGGAACTCAATAGTGTGGATGCCTCCAGCATCCACACAATAAAGAGAAACAGGAACTCAATAGTGTGGATGCCTCCAGCATCCACACAATAAAGAGAAACAGGAACTCAATAGTGTGGATGCAAAAAGCATCCACACAATAAAGAGAAACAGGAACTCAATAGTGTGGATGCCTCCAGCATCCACACAATAATAATAATAAAGAATAAAGAGAAACAGGAACTCAATAGTGTGGATGCAAAAAGCATCCACACAATAAAGAGAAACAGGAACTCAATAGTGTGGATGCCTCCAGCATCCACACAATAATAATAATAAAGAATAAAGAGAAACAGGAACTCAATAGTGTGGATGCCTCCAGCATCCACACAATAATAATAAAGAATAAAGAGAAACAGGAACTCAATAGTGTGGATGCCTCCAGCATCCACACAATAATAAAGTATAAAGAATAAAGAGAAACAGGAACTCAATAGTGTGGATGCTTAAAGCATCCACACAATAAAGAGAAACAGGAACTCAATAGTGTGGATGCCTAAAGCATCCACACAACTAGAAAAATTTGCATTTCCTGCGAAAATGCTGTGTGGATGCCTTAACGCTGAAGCTGTCTGCTGAAAAGCTGAAAAGTTGCATGGTGGTGAACAAAGAATGTCACCCTGAGCAGGATTCAAACCTGGATCTCCTGGGCGCAAGGCGGCTACTCATCTCACTGTGCCAAATTCACTCTCACAAGGTAAGAGACGGAGAGACTGACAATTATGTTGAAATGAGCAGAAACTGCTGAGAATTGCGCTGATAAGAGGTGAAATGGTTGAAAATTTTGCAGAAAAGAGGTGAATCAGCAGAATTTCTGCAGAAAAGAGGCAAAGAAGCAGAACGTTGCGCTGAATAGAGGTGAATCAGCAGAATTTCTGCTGAAAAGAGGAAAAACAACCTGTTTCTGCTCAAATTCACCAATCAGAGGTACTGCCTCTGTCTGCTTCATCAGGTGGTTACTTGTATGTATTTCTGCCATGGAGCGTTAACAAGAATCTGAGGTCCATATTAGAAAAGCTGCTAAAATCATAAAACTTGCGCTGAAAAGAGATGAATCAGCAGAGTTTCTGCTGAAAAGAGGTTTTTTTTTTCTGAAAACAGCCAAAAAAGCTGGAATTTGTGCTGAAAAGGGGTGAAAAAAAATGAAAATTTTGCTGAAAAGGGGTGAAGAAGCTAAAGTATACCAAATCAAAGTATTTGTGCCAAAACATAGTGTTTCTGCCATATTGTGGTACTACTACATTACAACATGAATACGGATTAAAGATGAAAGAAACTGGCAACAAATTCCTCCACTACAAACCAGTCTGATACCACTTCTTTGCAGTGTTCACGTTTACTAAGGCACTACCCAAAAGGCGCCACAAGAGGGCACTCCAACACAAGAGATGAGGTGAATGAGCAGAATTTCTGCTGAAAAGAGGCAGAAGGTTCTGTATGTAGAAAAAGAAACACTGTTGAACCATGTGTGAAATAAATAAAGAAATGAAATGAAAGAACAACCTGGTTCTGCTCAAATTCACCAATCAGAGGTACTGCCTCAGTCTGCTTCATCAGGCTGTGCTAAAATCATAAAACTTTGCAGAATTGTAATAAATTAGCAATATAAATTACAGGTCTGTGATAGTGTATCAATTTGTAGTGAAAAAAAAAATGTTGAACAAGGTGGGATTGAACTCACGACCTTTGAGCTGCAGAGCCGTGTCATTACTGATTGCGCCACCTGGAAAGGGGGCGGCGGTCTGAAAGACAGAGACTTCAGCAGTCAGAATTAGATCGCGGTGAGAGGCGAAAAACGCCGTTTTTTGATGTTACAAAACGTCGTGTAACTCAAAAACTAGGAGGGCTAGCGGCATAATTCTTGGACTGGGTGAATCAGCGGACTTTGGTGTACTTTGACTGCGATTTTCATTGCTCTATGTGTCTCCGTCGCGGAGATATGACGAGAGAAGAAACGGCTTCATTTTCGGAGTTTGAAAACTGAGAGGAGGACAGATTTCCACCCCTCAAACAAACGTAATTCATTGCTCAACGGTAAGATAATTGTAAAAACTGCTTCCACTGTGAGTGTCAGCAGTGTCTGAAGATATATTGGCACAAGCCTCATGTCCTAACTTTGCTTTGTTAAAGAGATATGGCGATTTGAAAATGCCTCCCGTTACAGAATTTCAGCTCTGAATTTCAAAACCTCCCCATAGACTTTGAATGGGGACTTGTCAGACCTTGTGTCACTCCGAGGCAAATTGCGAAAAAACGGTAAACCTCACAATAAAGATAGTGACATTGTCTGAAAGCCAGCAAAAATACCTATGTTTTGATGTATAATTTGTGGGGGTTGAGTGGAAATTGAGTAAGTAGCAAGAAGTTGTTCAGACATGAAGACAAAATTCAGAACGGACCAGCACTCACTCTGAGTTAATTGCACAGAATTGTGGAAGTTTCCCATTCATTTCAATGGGACAAATTAAAGGAAAAAAGTGTAATATTTTAAAAAGTATAACAGTAAGAAACACCAAAAGTCATAGCAGGAATTAGCAGAAAGAGCAGAACAGTTTAGAGTTTGAACGGAGAAAATCAGCTGAAAACTGAAGAAGTAGTTAAGCGGCAAAGAACGGAGCAACTTGAAGAATAAAGTATAAAGAACTAGAAAAATTTGCATTTCCTGCGAAAATGCTGTGTGGATGCCTTAACGCTGAAGCTGTCTGCTGAAAAGCTGAAAAAGATGAAAATTTGCAAAAAGTTGTATGGTGGTGAAAAAATTTTTTTCACCCTAAGCAGGATTCGAACCTGGCCCTCCTGGTCTCAAGGCAGCTACTCATCTCACTGAGCTAAAGTCATTCTCACAAAGAAGAGGTGGACAGACTGACCATTCTGCTGAAATGAGCAGAAGCTGCTGAGAATTGTGCTGATAAGAGGTGAGAAGGCTGAGAATTGTGCAGAAAGGAGGTGAATCAGCATAATTTCTGCTCAAAAGAGGTTTTTTCTGAAAACAGCTGAGATTTGTGGTAATAACAGGTGAAAAGGCTGAAAATTTTGCAGAAGAGGTGAATAAGCAGAATTTGGGCTGAAAAGAAGTGAAAATTCTGCTGAAAAGAGTTCAATCAGCAGAACTTCTGCTGAAAAGAGTTCAATCAGCAGAACTTCTGCTGAAAAGAGTTCTGCAGAACTCTTTTCAGAATTCTGCTGAAAAGAGGTTTTTGCTGAAAACAGCAGAAAAAGCTGGGATTTGTGCTGAAAAGTGGTGAAAAAACTGAAATATTTTACTGAAAAGGGGTGAAAAAGCTGAAATTGAGTTAAAGAAGTTTAACTGTTAACTGAAAGAAATGTTGCCATAAGAGGGATTTGAACACAGGCCTCCCAGTCTGAGAACGGATGCTCATCTCACTGAGCTAAAACACAGGTCATCCCGGCAAGGAAAATCAGTGACGCCACTGATGATATGGCAGAAATGGGCAAAAGATATTGCAAAAAAAATTCAATATCTCAAAAAGTATAGAAGTTATGAGCACCAAAAGTCACCAAAAGTCATAGCAGGCATATGTTTCAGTACAAATACGCTGATTTGTACTGAAACATAGTACTGATTTGTACTGATTTAAATACTATGTTTCTTCATAAATTCTATCTTTTGGCAAAAAAATTTGATAAAAGGTACTATTTCTGCTTTTTAGCAGAAATACTGTAATTTGGCATAAATACTATGATTTGGGATAAAAACTGTGATTTGGCACATATACTATATTCAGCAGATATATTATAACATAACAGAAATTCTACGACTTACTAGTAATACTATAACATAACAGAAATATTAATTGGGCACAAATACTATAATTTGGCACAAATACCATGTTTTGGGAAAATCCCATGATTTGGAACAAATACTATGATATAGCAGAAATACTATGATTGGGTAAAAATACTATGATTGGGCAGAAATACTATGATTGGGTACAAATACTATGATTGGGCAGAAATACTATGTTTCAGTACAAATGACAGGAATACTATGATTTAGCAGAAATACTGTGTTTTCACATAAGTACTATGTTTTGGGTACTATTTCTGCCTTTTGGCAAAAATACTGTAATTTGGCATAAATACATTGATTTGGGATGAATACTATTATTTGGCAGATATACTATATTCAGCACATATACTATAACATAACAGAAATTCCTCCACCTAGTAGTAATACTATAACATAACAGAAATATTCTGATTTGGCACAAAAGCCATGAGTTGGCACAAATACCATGATTTGGCACAAATAGTATGATTGAGCAGAAGTACTAAGATGTAGTAGAAGTACTTTGAAGTACTATGATTGAGAAGCAATACTTTAACATAGGAGAAATATTGATACACACACACATACACAGAGGCTAAAGTGAACAGTGGCTGTTAAGAGTCTGGGCCTGGTATATCTAGGTCAGTTAAATTAGCTGCACCTGCTGTAATCAGCCCTTACACACGCAGACACAGAGAGAGATATGAGTTTTCTTCAGTGTATTTCTCACATTCAGGATTCCCCTCGCACAACTGGCCATAATTTTCTAACCATAGGGGCTAGAACAGTCATTCTGACACCGTTTTGTTCAGAAGAGATGGGGGAATCTTCAGGTCTTCATAATTCAAAGATAAAATATAGATTATTGAAGATATATGACTTGTAACACACTGTAACTGAGTAGAGGCTTAGCAAAACTGCCTTGACTTGGCCTCAAACAACGTTTTGTAACTCTAAATCTATATGGAGCATCAAAATCATTCTTTCACTGTAAGAAACAGCAGGCTTTGGTGAACAGTCATGGAAATTTTCAAGGCTCTGTTGCAATCCATCAAAAAGATATGACGAGAGAAAAAAGTGTCTCATTTCCAGAGTTTGAAATCTGAAGAGATCTGAGCGAGGACAAATTTCCTACTCTCAAACATATGCAATTCATGGCCAAACAGTAATAGGTGAGAAAAAATTCTTGAATTGCGAGCATCAGGACTGTCTGAAGATATATTGGCACAAGCCTCATGTCTCAACTCTGTTTTGTTAAGGAGATATGACGATTTGAAAATGCCTCTCATTAGAGAATTCCAGCGGTGATTTTGAACAAGCTCTCCATTGACTTTCTATGGAGAGTTTTGAGACTTTGTGTTGGTCTGAGGAGATTTGCCAAAATTCTATAAATCCCACAACAATGATAGTGACATTTTCTGAAAGCCTGCAAAAATACCTACATTTTGATGTATAATTTGTGGGAGTTGAGTAGAAATTGAGCGAGTAGCAAGAAGTTGTTCGGACATGAAGAGAAAATTCAGAATGGACGAGTGTACACTCTGAGTTAATTGCATAGCAACCATAACAACGCATGTATTTTCTGAAAATCACAATTTTGCAACTCAAAATTTAAAGAGGGATAAGATTAAAATGGTAGAAGATCTGAAAAGCTGAATCATACAGGAATAGTCCAATAATTTGAGAACATTTTAAAGTTTGAATGGAGTTCCTAGGTGAAAGTATAAGAAAGTAGTTAAGTTTCAAAAACAGGCAAGTTTTAGCAGAATTGTGGAAGTTTTCCATTCATTTCAATGGGACAAATTAAAGGAAAAAAGGGTAATATTTTAAAAAGTATAACAGTAATAAACACCAAAAGTCATAGCTGCAATAAGCAGAAAGAGCAGAACAGTGTAGAGTTTGAACGGAGAAAATCGGACAAAAACTGCTGAAGTAGTTCAGTGCCGAAAAACGCGTCTGGAAGCAACTTGAAGATGAAGAAAAGATAAAGAATAAAGAGAAACAGGAACTCAATAGTGTGGAAGCCCTTGAGGGCATCCACACAATAAAGAGAAACAGGAACTCAATAGTGTGGAAGCCCTTTAGGGCATCCACACAATAAAGATAAAGAATAAAGAGAAACAGGAAAACAATAGTGTGGATGCCTTGAGGCATCCACACAATAATAAATCCGAGGAATAGTAATATGTGTGCCTCTTGGCATAGGCACACATAATAAAGTTTAAAGAGAAACAGGATCTCAATAAATATAAAATTTTGTATCGTTCAATACATATGCGTACCGAACTGAAAGCACTGTATCGAACGGTTCAATATCGATACATGTATTGTTGCACCCCTACCTAATTGGGCTTTCATCAAGTCAGCAAAGATGCACAGAAAAGAAGACCAGACACCAACTAGCCATCAGAAAGACAAACGCAACAATATTGTCATTCCCTATGTAGCCGGTGTATCGGAAAAACTCAGGAGAGTCTTCTCCAAGCACAGCATCCCAGTGTGTTAGGAGTTGGGTTTTGGTTATGTGGTGTTTTTGTCTGTATGTGTTTTTGGTGCTTCCCTATTTGTATAGGTAGGCGGGGCAGTGAGTCACTGAACCTGGCACACCTGTTACTCATCAGATGCTTTCTTCAGAAGTGTTCTTTAGGAGCTACCTGACAGAGGACTAGTGTCGGAGTATTGGCATTTTTGGAGAGCTGAAATTCTGCCCCTGCCTGTTGGAGCCCTTGGATTACTTTTTGGTGACTGTAAGGAGTTTTGTTTCCTCCCTAGGATTTTGCCTCGACTGTTTTGCCTCGCCTGGAGGTTCTGGGCTTTAAACAGTGCCAAGTAAGCTCTCCAACTCTCTGTAAAGTTTTAAGCTTTTCTCGGTTAACAGGCAAGACCTTCCTAATTCTCGCCCCTCTCCTTTTTTTAGATCGAGTGCACTACCTATGTGTGTTTTCGTCACCAGCACGTCCTGGCTCCGCGTCCCCATTCATACACCGTTGTACATATGTTGTCCTTGTAAATACCTCCCCCCCTGTTACGGCCCGGCTCTGCTAGGCGGCAGCGGACGCAACATAAATGAGCCCAGAGACCAGGGGGTTAGATAAAAAGAAAAACATAAGGTTTATTAACACAACTGAAAGCCGTTAGTGAAACAACTCACAATAGAGTGATTTTAAACAAACATAACAAACAACTCAAGTAGCACCAATAACACCAGTAGAACACTACTCAACTAAACATCTCACAAGAGGCAACTCAAAACAAAGGCTCAAATGGCAGCACGGCAAAGGCAGGAGGGACAGTCTACACAGTCAGTTCAAATCCACAAGTCCCCCACGAATGAAGAATCCGCAGCCTTTTATATTCACAGGTAATTGCAGGCAGCTGTGTCATGGGTCTGTCATACTCAAGGCTCCTGCAGCAGCCAATGATGTGGGTGGTTTGGCACACTCTGATCTGCATGAAGTTGGGGCGGGCATAGGTCCGGGCCAGCCAATCCCCCGTGAGTCCTGGAACACTTTGATTTCCATAGAGGAAGGCGGGGCCACCTGAGGCCAGAGGCCGTAACACCCCCTCACTGTAAATAAACTGTCTTCACTGGAACTCTGCCTCCGTACGTTCTGCTTCCTGGGTCCACCTGCATTTGTCATAACAGAATACTCCGACCAACACATTTATGGACCCAGCAGAACGTACGGAGGCAGAGTTGCAGTGAAGACATTTTATTTACAGTGAGGGGGGGAGGTATTTACAAGGACAACATATGTACAACGGTGTATGAATGGGGACGCGGAGCCAGGACGTGCTGGTGACGAAAACACACATAGGTAGTGCACTCGATCTAAAAAAAGGAGAGGGGCGAGAATTAGGAAGGTCTTGCCTGTTAACCGAGAAAAGCTTAAAACTTTACAGAGAGTTGGAGAGCTTACTTGGCACTGTTTAAAGCCCAGAACCTCCAGGCGAGGCAAAACAGTCGAGGCAAAATCCTAGGGAGGACACAAAACTCCTTACAGTCACCAAAAAGTAATCCAAGGGCTCCAACAGGCAGGGGCAGAATTTCAGCTCTCCAAAAATGCCAATACTCCGACACTAGTCCTCTGTCAGGTAGCTCCTAAAGAACACTTCTGAAGAAAGCATCTGATGAGTAACAGGTGTGCCAGGTTCAGTGACTCACTGCCCCGCCTACCTATACAAAAAGGGAGGCACCAAAAACACATACAGACAAAAACACCACATAACCAAAACCCAACTCCTAACACAGTGTACTTTAGGCCCAGCAACACACAGACAGAAACTGGTTCATCTCAAAGACAAAAGTCCTAAACATAAACTTAACAATTTAGTGTATGCTCTACAGTGTAGCGAGGAATGCCCAGAGCTCTACATTGGAGAGACCAAACAGCCACTTCATAAACGCATGGCACAAAATAGAAGAGCCACCTCCACAGGTCAAGACTCTGCTGTCCATCTGCATCTATAGGACAAAGAAGACAGATGGTTTGAAATAGGAGTGAAATAAGCCATTTATGTCCACCGCGGTGGCTTAAGACACCAACTGTCTGCACCAACTGTCTGCCATCTATTATCCAGTTCTGAGATCACTTCCCAAGCGCCCACTCACATCCTGGGCAATCTGACCTCAGGAAGTCACATGATAACGTGAGGCTAGGTTTCACAATGAGTTCACCCGAAGCCTTTGCTGATTGTGACCTACACCGATCTTCAGACCTTGGCTAGTGTGATTAACTAGAGAATCATTACTGGGTCCATTGTCCCTCTTGAGGGGACACTCCCACCGAGCTTAAATCTGGGACTCTCCACCATTTGACCCTAGAACTAAAGAAGCTTCTCAGATGAGAGGTGAAACGTCTTCAAGCAACTTAAAGAAGTCCAGACGCTTTTCTTTCCAAGCTCCTTAGACGACTCATGAAGGCGTTAGTTATGTACTCTGGGCTTCTGTTTTCAGCCAGCCATCCTGTTTGTCCAGGGACTCGGGACAATCTGCTGGGGGAAAGATAACAGAAGCCACACTACCTTTGGTTGCACTGCCTACAGGGGCCTGTTTAGCTACAGGTTTTTCAAGCACGCAAAGCTGGGTCTGAGTCAGAGCTGCAAACAGGCTACATTTATGTGACAGAAAGTGATACTCCACAACAGAAAGAGCCAACATCAACTATTCTTGTTATAACAGAGAAAATAATTTTGTTAAATATATGCATGTTTTGTCTCTTAGTATATTCTAATCCGAATAAGCCTGTTACGGGGCAATAGGTCTCAAAATGGTCGCGTAGGACTTGAAAATAAAAAATATCCACATATTGAATTAAAATATTTTTTGATTTATAATTGGAGTACCATTTTGAAACTCAAGCATGATAGTTAAAGGAAAATGGGATTTTTTCCATATCTGTGACACAAAATTTAATGTCGAAAAGTATTCTTCATGCTTTATTTTACAATATTGTAAAACAAAACGATATACCATTCAGAAAGTCACTAGCTGTCTTTTGCGACTTGAGGTTTTAAATTAATGTGTGCTCAAATATGGAATTTTGCAGGAGTGCTGGACTTTTTGTTTTCATATTTTAACCAGCCAGTACTTACACACTTTAGATGTTTCTGTCCCAAATTATAGATTCTGATTCATTTGGATGGTAAGAAAGATCACTGAAAATTTCAGGCTTTTATTTTCAATGTTTTTTGAGAAATTTATGTTCGAACGTCGGCTCAGATTTCAATGTGCAAAAAAAGGAGGCTAAAAAGTGGGTTGATGGACTTTTTTTGATATATGAAACTAAAATTTCACACACACACATATATATATATATATATATATATATATATATATATATATATATATATATATATATATATATATATATATATATATATATATATATATATATATATATATATATATATATATATATATATATATATATATATATATATATATATAAAAAACCATGCTATTCAATTTTAATGCAAATCAGAAGCCTCCACCTTTTTATTTTTTGTTTTCATGACATCCCATTTAGTTTTTTAATTTTTATCTAATTTTAATTCTGAGCATTTTGTCGCTGCGTGATGTTGTTATTCCATGTTACATACATTATTACATGTCATATTTTACATATATGTTTTATATTACATATCTGTTTATATTTAAACAGAGATTCGAAAGGGAAAATAATCAGATTTGTTAAGTTTGAATGATTGTAATCATTTCTGGATATACCCATTTGTAAAATTATTTAACATTATCAAATTGCTTTGTATTTGTCTGTGGATTAGAGCATGCATTTGTTACAGTACTGAAAAGTTGCACTCCATTCACTGGGTGAATTTATCTCCAGAGATTGCTGACCAAAGTAGTTTAGAAGAATGTGGACTATTATGTGTTTATGAGATTTTTAAGTTAAAATATATTATTAAAATATATGGCCACAGTCTCACCCATGGTACCTTTGTCTTTGGTTCTTCAGGATGCAGTGGTTGAGATTATGAAACAGGTTCATAAGCTGGATGGCAAGCTTGATGGTCTTGTCCCCATGTTCATCAACACAAACAACGGACAGTTTACCCATCAGGGTATCTACACGCTCGGAGCCAGAGCAGATAGCTACTATGAATACTTGCTGAAGCAGTGGATACAGGGAGGCAAGAAGGAGAACCAGTAAGTCATACTAAATATACCCAGTGTTTACTTTCACATGACTGAATATCATGATGTATTTTCATATGAATTAAACACTCACCCCATACATCTGGTGTATCTGCTTCCTGCCACAAACCAATGATTGTAGGTTCCAAGAGCTATTGGTTTTCATTTTAGAAAGCTATGACAATCAACTAAAAGTCTTAAATCTTGGTCAAACTGTAGTTACCTTTACTTTTCCTATCCTGTTTCTTTGACATTATTTGATTTGCCTAACGTTGACAAGTTGAACTTGGCTGGACACTGTTGAGAAGTCCCACTGTTCAGGAAAAAATTGTCCATAGTGTGAGATTATTCTGTTATCATATGTTACCTTATATATGTAATAAAAGTAGTTGAATTATGATACTGCTGTAGATCATATTATACCCCTTAATAAAGAGTGTGTGATCAGTATGTAGTTTTAGTTTGCAGTATACTTCTGACTTAAAAGAGTGTGAAAATCATTAGATCTATTTGATTGACCTGTATTATTCGACACTGTTGAATGTGTTACACTGTTTCTTGACATTTCATACTGCTGAATCATGAAGAGAATGTTGTGTGCAGAAGGCCTTGTACTGATAATGGGAGAAACAGACTACATTCCATACCCCCACCTTTACAGAGAGCAGAAAGACAGGGAGCCGAGGTCATAACTTAGGCGCCGTAAGAGAGAAAACATGTGAATGTTTAGGCTTTTTATGACTAGGTGGGGGCTACTAGAGGCTATAAAAGGCTGAGTAACCCGTCACCATTTTGAGACTTGCTGTGACCCTCTGCAGGCAGGTCTCCCCATCATGATGGTTCTTATGCTCTTAAGTGTTGAATTATATGGAAATAAAATATTGTTGATTGAGCATTTATACACCGAGTATTGTCCTTCCTTCAGCCCAAAGATTAAAAGAACTGGGAGATTTTAACAACTTGGTGCCGGTGACCCGGATCTTTGGCGTGCTGAGGAGGGGCAGATTTGGCCTGTGGTGAGATCGTGGGGCGAGGCGAACAGAAAGGACCGGTCCAAACAGAAAGGTAAGCACAGCCTGTTGTATTATAAATACCAAATGTGCATATTGGGCTTTCCAAATTAATCTGTTCGCTGAGTTACACGTATTTTCACATTAAATTTGTCGGTGTCTGGTTTTTGGCGCAAGATACTAACAACAAAAGTTGAGGCTGAATTCCAGTGTGTTAGATAAACTGCTTCTACCAAGAAACTAATAATATACTACGTTGAGCTAGTTGCAGTTTAATTGCATCTACCAAGAAACTAATAATATACTATGTTGAGCTAGTTGCAACCCACTTTACCTTCCACATTTAACTTAGTCTAAGACTGGCTTCTGTAGCAATAATACATTAGAATCTTTGGAGACGCGGCCATAAGTCCAGTACATTGAATAGAGGTTTTGAAGTGGGTTATGGTGTCGGTTGAGTCCTCGTTGATGCGGCCATGAAATTAGTATGAAATTAAGGTTAAGCAGATACTGGCTTACGGTGCGGTTGAGCGCCGGCAACGCGTAAATGCGAAACACGTCCGTAGGTTTTGGTTTATGATACGGCCGTGTTCCGGTGATGTGGCCATAAGTACAGTAGTGAGGGGTTGCTGGTTTCAGCACATTGAAAAGAGGTTAGACGGTGGTTTATGGTGTCGGTTTTGAGCCTCGAGGGCTGCGGTCATAAAATTATAAGTAAAATATTTACTTCACCCCGATTAAAGGTAAAGTAGACGCTGGTTTATGGTGTCGGTTTTGAGCTTCGGGGACGAGCATCACTTCTGTTTTATGATGCGATTTTGCCCCGTTGTGGCGGCCATAAGCGCAGTAAAAGGGGTACATGGTGTATGATGCGATTGTGCTTCAGAAGCGTTCTAACAGTTGAGTTCAGAGGTTTCTGTGTAAATTTCCGCTGATGAGAAGCGCTCTCTGTGGGTCTCACTGCTGGTGAAACGCGCTGTGTGTGTGAGGCGCGCACTGGGTGCTGTTCTGTGTGTGAAGCGCGCTCTGGGTGCTGCTCTGTGTGTGAGGCGCGCTCTGGGTGTGTTTCCGTGTGTGAAGCGTGAACACAGTGACAGTGACGGTTGATGTGTGAATAGGAGGACATTAGTGCGAAGAAAATGCTTTAAGATCAAAGGTTGACGCCTAGTGTACCTGTGGAAATTAATTTTGTTCAAGGTGTGGCAACCCCCCTGTCTGTGGACGCACAGGCCGGTCCAGCGTCGTCTGGGTGCCGAGGTGGCGACTTGGGAACTGAGGACTCCCGCATAGCTACAGAATAACACTGGAACGGCCGTGTAATCACGGGTTCACATTTATTCTGGAATAGAACAAGAAAATGCTTTGACATCTAAGGTTGAGTTCTATAGTAGTCAAAAAGAAAACCGAGGTTAAAGTCCTCATTTCTTAAAATAGAGGTTAGAGTCCTCGTTTCAGTGACGTTTCAGTGGTTAAAATTGTTGTGTGCCTGTCCCCTGATAACGTGAAATTACGAATAAAGAGGGAATTTGGAGCCACATAGAGATAGACGGGCATAATTGGGTGTATTACTCTGTGGTGTAATAAAAAAAATAATAAAAAAAGGAGAGAGAGATAGTAAGAGGTGTGTAGTGGAGAATTATTGAGAAGCAGAGAGAGGAATATGTTGGGAGACTGGCGTGCAGTTTGCGCTGTCAAGGTGGGCGTGTTGCCTGCTTATCTGTTTAACAATGATGAAAATGATATTAAATAAATCTCTTAGTGTGTTAATACAGGAAGCTACGGACCTGGACCAACTGCCCCCACAAGCACAGCGGCCGAAGCAAAATTATAGTAATGGGAACCACACCCAGCAAGAATCAGCAGCTGTGAAACAGACAGCAGCGAGGAGAGAATTAGAGGAGAAATGAAGGTTTTAAGAGCACATGAAATTGGGTTGAATTTTGGGGCCAACGGACTTGTGGAGGTTGGGAAGGCGTCCGGAGCATCACAACAAAAGGTGAAACAAAAACACACACGAGCAGAGAAATGTGAGAGAAAGGCTCCTGTTAAGGTAATGCCTAGTTTGAGAAAAAGTTAAAATTAACCTGCCTACAAATGCACACACATGCAATGAAAAAACAGCTTACACTCATGAACATGTGAAGATTTTCCAGCAAGGTTAAAGCAGCAAAAATTAACATACTTCTGTTGTTAAATGATGAAGTTTATCCATTACTAACAAATAAACCCTCTGGGTTGCAGGACAACAATTTAGCTTCAAAGAAAAAGAAAATAAAGAGACTGGTATGACCAATGAGTGATGAAACAACAAATTTAGTGGTTAACAGTCAAATTGTGAGATGTTTTCTGATGATTGAACAACACAAGTGATTACGGACGGAAAGAAAATTTCTCTTTTGTGAGTTTAAACATGATCTTAAGAAATTGAACATGTGCATGTTGTCCTGTCAACTTGGTGGGTTATGAGTTGATTATAGCGTGGAAAAAAAAAAAAAAAAAAAAAAAGGGGGAGAGAAGGCTGACACAGGGCCTGGCCTGGTGTTTCTCCCCTCTCTTTGTAACACAGCCAACACAACATCATTTTCCTGTTCGTACACTTCGGTTTGTTTTTGTTTTGTTTTGTTTTGTTTTGTTTTTTTCTCTTTATGTTTAATTACAGGCTGCTTTGCTGGCCCTGAAAGCCGAGGCTGACCTGGACTCCTGCTCTCCCCTCTACGTGACCCTGACCAAATGCTGCAACAGCTGGACCCACAACAACAACCTGAAAATGTCAGTGCTGCAGGAATGCGATCTCATGCAGCAGAGACGGAGAGCACTAAAACCTGAGGCCCGTTTCACTACACGGGGGAAAATTCTCAGACAGCTTCAGCTGACAGAGCTGTGACGAGACGCCCGCCAAGCCCGAATGAAAAGTAAGGCCGAACAAAAGAATGCTGATCTTGATAACTCTGCATTCACACTGTGCAGGACAGTGATGGACCAACACGGCAGCAAAATGGGCGTGACAGAGACAGGAGGAGCAAGTGAGGTCAAAAGGCACCTCGGAATGGACAAAAACACAGAGGAAGATGCAGGTTTCACCTACGGTGAGCATGGACACTGGAGAAAGGACTGCCCCAATTGGGGTCAGAACCAGGACGGACTGAACTTTGAGCAGCAGCAGCAATGGTCGCAAACAGACTGAAAAGGAGGAGGGCAGGACCCCAGGGCACGCTTCAGGCTGTGGTTTACCCAAGACACCAGAACAGGAAAGTGATGAACACACACACACACACACACACACACACACACATCGAAATGCTGATTCACTGAGAAGTGATCCACACACATACACATACACATGCACACGCTTGTGCAATAAAGAGTGATGCGCACACACACACACGCTGATGCAATGAAGAATGCTTTGCTAACAAATGCTTATGCTGATATGCAAAATGCTGCACACAAATATCCCAATACATAATTTTTATGAGGCCATTGATTACCATTGATTACTTAAAATGTGTTTTATGTCACCCAAAGGGCATTTATGTAGATTTTAGGGGTAAGGTCTAAAACAGTTTGGTTATGAAAACAATGTCTGTGCGTGATGTCTGTTTATGGCTCAAGGCCTTGACTGAATTCTTTGCTGTGCTTCACACAGCCTGGTGCGGAACAGAGGCACAGAGTGAAAATGATGAAGTTTCAGGTTGGAGTACGGCATTTTCTGTGATTGAGATTTAATTCAAGGAGGAACAAAGGTGCTATGGTACCTGAGGTTCTCATTCCCACACAATATTGTCCCGGCAGGAAGTAAAACGTTCCTGTGAATTTCTGGTTGATTTTTTGATTTTGCTTAGCGCTAGCTTGATTTTATCAGTGAGCTTTGGGTTGTGTTCTTTCTCTAACTAAGAGAGAGATGATTTTATGTTTGGACATGTCTGCAATGGGCCCTAGTTTGTGTTATTTTATTAGTATTTTGTTGGTTACATCTGTTTTCGTTTTTTGTTACAGTGCACTAAGATAAGAAAATCTGAGAGGTGTGATCCACCGGTGGTGATATTTTGTGGGTTCATGATTTAACAATCAGCTCTTTAAACCAGGCCTGAAAGATTGAAATTTAAAGCGCTATAAAATATTATTATTGTAAACAGTTGCAAAGTGTGCTTCTCCATGATTGTAATTGGCTTGAGAGAAATTCACCTATAGGGGACGTTGATCACGTGAGAAGTCCTGAGTCTAAAAGGATTGCAGCGAGTCAATCCAGTCCAAAAAACAAGGAATTGTTTTCCTTTAAAATGATGACGTCATCTTGCTGGTGATGGATGCTCGAATAGGTCACGCGCGAGACTCCATTATCAGCAACATCTGGTATGAATGTGTGTGAATGAATGCATGTGACTGGACTGTGATGGACGGACTAAAAGTTTTGACTGACTTGATACTGAGACAATGACTGCACCAACTTTAGGATTAGTAAATGCCAACAAACAATTCACCTAGCCGGCAAGAGAAGGGTGGATGCTTCGCTTTGTTTTGTTTTGTTCTTACAGGAGCAGGAGGATAAGAGAGACTGGAGGAGGAGACGGTAGCTTCACATGAGAGTGTGGAACTGCAGACTTAACCCTTTGGTTGCTGATTTTGAGTTCTGAGATATGATGTCACTAACCTTCTCTTTTAATTTTCTTGCTCCGATGAATTGACACATGGGAGTGTGTCAAAAAGGGGGAAGTTGAGTCTGAACATCAAACAATGGTTTTATGAACAGTTTATGACCTTATTTGTGTGTTTAATAATTTAGGTATGGTAAAACTTAAGCTTAGGGTATGTTAGACTTAGAAATGGGTCATTAATTTTTGATTTCTTTTACACACACATAGATTATGATTAGAATGAGAGTCCTGAACACGATATTTTAAACCAAATTTGAATCACTAGAAGAACAATGGATAACAATAATAGATTATCAAGGCTAGGGAGAGAGGTGTTTTGGTTTTCTGTCTCTTACAGAGAAAGGAACAGACACCAGACGAAGTTACGGAGATACGAGGACCCTTCACAGCAGAGACAGATGTAGGGACTGCCGAGACAGCAACTGGGGTCAAGTGTCATGGCGTTTGGGCTCCTTGAGAAGATGGATCCCATAAACACAGCAATAACCATGAAGGGGTTGGCGAAAATCTAGGAACACCAGACCAACGAGGTTCGAGAGGCTCGTGGTAAAAAGGGGGACACGGCGGTGACCCCAAAATACACAGATCTTTGTTTGAAATCGGGGGCAGAATACTCCCCTGATCTGTGCAACGACTGAAGGGTGGTCTAACCCCTGAGGTCGAAGAAAGAAGAGCTGAGAATCACCCAACTGGAAGATACTGGTAGCTGCAGCAATAAAAATAAAGGTTAAAAGCTCCTTAGACAGAGGTTCTAGTCTGAGTACATTTGAAAGGTATAAGGTGGCATCAAAATGGGGGTGGAAAACTGGAGCACCAAAATAAAGCTGTGGGAGAATTGGGGAGTGATGGGAGTGTCATCTGTAACTGCTGTTATTATTGTAAATCTAATTTTTCTTGCATCTGAACTGCGTAAACACAGAGGTCATCCCACATATGGTCCACCCGTTAAAGGGGGACAGAGGGCCTCAGGACCAAGAAGAACTGAACCTTGTAACGCTGGAGTGTATGTTATAAGTGATCTCTTTTTTAAGAGATCAAAAGGGGGAATTGTGAGATTATTCTGTTATCATATGTTACCTTATATATGTAATAAAAGTAGTTGAATTATGATACTGCTGTAGATCATATTATACCCCTTAATATAGAGTGTGTGATCAGTATGTAGTTTTAGTTTGCAGTATACTTCTGACTTAAAAGAGTGTGAAAATCATTAGATCTATTTGATTGACCTGTATTATTCGACACTGTTGAATGTGTTACACTGTTTCTTGACATTTCATACTGCTGAATCATGAAGAGAATGTTGTGTGCAGAAGGCCTTGTACTGATAATGGGAGAAACAGACTACATTCCATACCCCCACCTTTACAGAGAGCAGAAAGACAGGGAGCCGAGGTCATAACTTAGGCGCCGTAAGAGAGAAAACATGTGAATGTTTAGGCTTTTTATGACTAGGTGGGGGCTACTAGAGGCTATAAAAGGCTGAGTAACCTGTCACCATTTTGAGACTTGCTGTGACCCTCTGCAGGCAGGTCTCCCCATCATGATGGTTCTTATGCTCTTAAGTGTTGAATTATATGGAAATAAAATATTGTTGATTGAGCATTTATACACCGAGTATTGTCCTTCCTTCAGCCCAAAGATTAAAAGAACTGGGAGATTTTAACAATAGACAGTTTTTCACATATAAACCTTGGACGAAGTGTTGACAATCAGATTGGAACATTGTCTGAAATTGTTCTTTCACACAAGCAGCACACAGAAGGAAAAAGTTTGCATGTTTTCTCACAAGTGGAAATAGTCTGTTTAGTATGGGCAAGGGAAGTAAAATGAAAAATTTGGATTTTGTACCACATTGTAGTAGCTACTTATCTTCTCAGTGGACTGGTACTTGTAAAGCAGTTTTACTACTACTACTCTATTTGAGCACTCAAACTGCTTTCTTACAACAATACTTATTCATTCAAGTGGTTTTTCCTCTTTTTCACAGAAGTAAGCATCTTGATGCATTGTCAATCATCCAGGAAAGTAAATCTCCAAAAGTTGATTCTGTTCATCTGGACGTAGCGTTTTGTGTCAGGAGTATCGGAACAGTTGAGACGCATTTTTTCTAAACACCGGGTCTCTGTGGCTTTTAAACCCCAAAACATGCTGCACCAAAAATTGGTCCACCCCAAGGATCTGGTCCCCCGACACAAACAGAGTAACATAGTGTACGCTGTTAAGTGCCAGGAGGATTGCCAGGATTTATACATCGGGGAAACCAAACAACCTGTGGCGAAGTGGATGGCACAACACAGAAGAGCTACCTCGTCAGGCCAGGACTCTGCAGTCTATTTACACCTACAGGCCAGTGGACACTCTTTCAATGATGAGGATGTACACATCCTGGACAGGGAAGAACGCTAGTTTGAGCGCGGAGTCAAGGAGGCCATTTACGTGAAAAGGGAAAGACCATCTCTGAATCGAGGAGGGGGCCTAAGGGTACATCTTTCGCCGTCTTACAATGCTGTGATTGCAGCCATTCCCCAACTCTCTGTGAATGGGACTCATGGACATTGATCAGTGGCCATTGATCAGTGAGTTTTGGTCAGTGGTTGTTGATCAATGGTCATGAGAATTTGCATAATTATGATTAAGGAACTGACCTCCCAGCCCACTGTTCCTTCAGTGGGCTGGTTTCAGTCATTATGCAAATGTACTGTTTTATAATATTTGGGGAAACCTGCAGTCAGCTGAGACTGAAGAAGTCACTTGGATGAGTGACGAAACGTTTCTCCCACAAAACGCTACGTCCAGATGAACAGAATCGACTTTTGGAGACAGGAGTAAGCAGTTTTAGACTGACATTCACATGTTGTGTGTGTGTGTGTGTGTGTGTGTGTGTGTGTGTGTGTGTGTGTGTGTGTGTGAGAGAGAGAGTGAGTCTTACTATCTTGGTGGGGACTAAAATCTGAAATTTACTATCCTTGTTGGGACCAAACAAGGCATTTTTCACACTCAAGAACTTAACTCAGAAAGATCAATTGGAATTTAAATAAATATTAATGGTATTCAAAGTAGCTGAATATAATAATAGATTAAATGCCGTGTTGAGGCTGTCATTTTCAGTAGTGTCCTCGGAAAAGAGAGCCTCAAAATCAGAAGTACTTGACTCCCTAATATAACTCTCAAACATGGTCTGTCATGTTGTGAGGAAATAGAGTCTCACTAACTTAGAAGATCTTCTGCTCTATAAAAAAGCCTTCTGCGAAGCTAGAGCATCTTACTATTCATCACTGATTGAAGTAGATGTGTTTCTGAAAGTGCTGTAACTACGTTTAAGAATATATTTCACCCACCATTATTGTCTTCAGTGCCGTGTACCAACACAGAGCAGAGCAGCTACCTGAACAGTACTCCAACAGAGGTCAGTTATCTTGTTAATAATGTAACCTCTTCACTACATATGACTCTGGATACTGTACCTCCTGTGAAAAGAGAGGCTCAAATCAGAAGTATTTGACTCCCTGGTGTAACTCTCAAAGGCACGCCTTAAAGCAGATAACTTGGAAGCTGTAGAGGAAATGGCGTATCACAAATTTACAGTTTGCTGCTTTATAACAAAGACCTCAGCTAGAGCATCTTGCTATTCATTGTTGATTGAAGTAAATAAGAACAACACTAGGTTTCTCTTCAGCACTGTAGCCAGGCTTACAAAATTATTATAGGGTCTTTACCTTATAATATAAGGCACCTTGACTCAACTGTTGTTGTGATTTATGTTATAGTAATCATTACCTTACAATAAGTGTATGTTCAAATTCTGGACATTTTTCTCGAGCAAGAAAGTAGGTTTGGTCATGATGATGACGTGGTAATAAAGTAATGGATATGTGTAGGTGATGTCACACTGTTTTTGATCCATTTACTTTAAATCCTGCTCATGAAGTGTGTGTGTGCGTGTGTGTGATTTCAGACTCTTGGAGGACTATCTGCAGGCAATAGAGGGCATAAAGAAGAACCTGTTGCAGAAATCCTCTCCTAATGGCCTTACCTTTGTTGGAGAGGTCTCACATGGACAATTCAGCCCTAAAATGGTCAGTAATGTTCAAGACCATTCTCATGGTTTCTAGTCTGTATTTGTTTTCCATCATAGCTGTGAGGCTTTGTCAAAACCAATTAAATATTTTTTACTCAAGAGACACTAGCATATATCCATGTTGTGCCAATGTTTCTGCTGTTGTGTAAGGCTGTGCAGGGCTATGCAGTGTCAGTCATAAACACTGAATCTTTATGGATCTGAAAAACCTTTGTATTGAAATTTGTTGTGACAGCAGTTGAAATGAAGAAGAAAAAAATAAACAATAAAAATAATAGTAGTAGGAGTAATAAACATAAACATAACAACAATAATAATACATACATTAACAACAATATAACTTATCTGTTTAGGTTCATTGTCATGGTAGTCTAGGGATCTTGGAAAGAAAGCGACGGGACTTCTTTATGACGTTTCACTTCTCATCCAAGAAGCTTCTTCAATTTTCCTTTAAACCTTAGGAAGCTTCACGGATGAGAGCTTAAACATCTTCACAAAACTTAAAGAAGTTCAGTTGTTTTCTTTTCGACCTCCTTGGAATATACACTTCCGGCCAAAAATGTTTAGAGCACCCCAATTTATCCAGTTTTTCACTGAAAATTAGTCAGTTTAATCTCTGGTGGCAGTTTCAAATAAAAGCATAGTAGAAATAAGCATTTGGAGTTGAAAAAGAAATCATGGAATCAATTTATAGACCAAAATGTACTCTAAACTTTTGACTCATCAAATAGCCACCTTTGGCAGATATAACAGCTGAACACAGCTTTCTCCAATAGAAATCAAATATTCTTCAGAAAGTTCTTCCCATATCTGCTGCACACATTCCCATAAACGTGTGGCACTTGTAGGTTGCTTTGTTTTCACTCTTCTGTCCAATTCATCCCAAACCAACTCCATGAGGTTTAAGTCTGGAGACAGTTCTGGCCACTCCATGTTTTCAAGCTTATAATCTTGTTTTTTTTCTTTTTCTAAGGTAGTTCTGGCATAGCTTGGACCTATGTTTTGGGTCATTATCTTGCTGTAGGATGAACCCCTGACCAACTAGGCACAAACCAGGGTATTGCATGGCGCTGCAGAATGCTGTGGTAGCCATTTTGGTTCAGGGTGATTACGTGTTCATCCACCTTAAGGAATCACCAGTAAAACACTTCTTCCTTTTATTTTTATTTATTAAATAAAATCATTAAAAAGTATCACTGTTCAAAAAAACAGCATGGTTGTAAAACAGTTAGCTGCAGTCAGTCTTCCCAAAAGAGATTATTCAATCAGAAGAATCTATAATCTTTTTTATTAATTCCAAATAAAAATCAAACCCAACAATCCCTCCTTTTACACCTTTCAAGGTGTAAACAGTAACTTCCATTCCATCCTTCCGTTCTATCCTTGTACAGGTCAATCGTTGTGACCTGGAGTTTAAAACCCTCTATTGTACATCGGTGTCTGTCCTCCAACTTACCCCAGACTCTCCTTTGCTCCTATCAGACTTCTTCACCCAACAGTCACAACTGCAAGTGTTTGGGGATTATTCTTTTTGGACAACAAACTGTTGTTACATTAAGGAAGCCATTTGGTGTCAAACGTTATCTTTAAATCCATCAGCCAATTTTCCTAATTTTGTCACTGTTTCTGTAAAAGAACTATTAGAGGTGTTATGGCCCATCTACGTGTGGCCAGACCATAACATAAGCATAACATAAGGGTGATCCATCCCCGTCCGACCCCAAGCACCACATCACACAACTAATCCGCTTTTATGGTAGTTTATTTACAATGAACGAATGTAAAATAAAGGAAGGGAGTTCATTATAAGCTCAGGGTGGACCTAAGGCCAAAATAACAAACAAAGGGAACCTATCTCAAGGATAAATCAAACTTACCTATTCAAAAGACTTAAACCAAACAACAACAACTTACCTCCCTAACTAACAAAAACAGGAGAAAACTGTAATCAAACAAAAAGGCAGCCCACCCCTACATGCTCCAGTAGCAACAAACATTAGGGCACACATTCTGCCGGTTGGGATGGGCCGAGGATGAATGACTGGCCGTCCATGGTGGTGTCTTCTTATATGCTGCCTCCTGGTCATTAGCCAATCAGTGTGATCCGTCCCCTGGGATGCACCAATCAGGGAGAGGCACCTGCACACTCAGATTTGCATATTAGATAAAATTATGACAACAGTCGTAACACCCCTTTTCCCAAGAATTAACATTACCCCCAAAATGTTTAATTCAAGGAGAAAGTTCCATCGATCTGGATAAGGTATCAGCTAACACATTCTCTTTCCCCTTCTTGTAACTGATGTCCAAGTTAAAATCTTGCAGCAGCAAAGACCAGCGCATGGTCAGTCTTTAGTTGGAGTTGCGCATTTGCGAAAGAAACACTAGTGGCTTGTGAACACCTGCACTGGCAGCACACTCGAACCGACATAGACTTCAAAGTGCTGTAAAGCAAGGAGTAAGGCAAGAGCTATCTTCAATGGTGCTATAATGGGTCTGGTGTCTGTTAAACTTCTTTGAAAAGTAACAGACAAGATGATCTATGCCATGACCATCTTCCTGCAAAAGAACAGTGCCAACATGGGGTGAATTATCTTGCCCAAGGATATTTGGCATGTAGACTGGAGGAGCCTGGGATTGAACCACTAACCTTCCGGTGAGTAGGTGACCCGCTCTATCACCTGAGCTACAGCCACACCGCTGGTGTGGTGCACAGCAATTCAATTCAGTTCAGTTCAGTTCAGTTCAGTTCAGTTCAGTTCAGTTCAGTTCAGTTCAGTTCAGTTCAGTTCAGTTCAGTTCAGTTCAGTTCAATGCTTTGGCAGACTCGAATGCCACCTGACATGCTGGAGACCAAATAAAAGGCTTCAAAGGGCTAACAAGATCAGTTAGGGGACTAACCACATCAGAAAAATTTCTTCAAAACCCTCGATAAAAACCAGCCATTCCTAAAAAACGACGCAGAGCTCTTTTTGTCTGGGGGACAGGAAATTCAACAATGGCCTGTACTTTTGCAGCAACAGGGGGCACCTGCCCGTCCAACCTGTTTCCCTAAATAAGTAATGGTGGCTTTACCAAACTCACACTAAGAGAGGTTTAATGTGAGAGAAGATTCACAAAAACGTCTGAACACCTCAGAGAGCGTTTCCAGATGTTCTGACCACGTCGGAGAATAAACGACAATGTCATCCAAGTATGCCTCAGTTTTTCACTCCAAACAATACCTTCTGCATCAGACGTTGAAATGTTGCAGGTGCGTTTCGCAACCCGAAAGGCATTACCGTGTAGTGGAGGAACTAATCTAGAGTTACAAAAGCAGAGACTTCAGAAGCTCTGGGTGTTAACGGGACTTGCCAGTACCCTTTTAACAGGTCTAACTTAGTAACGTATGTGGCCGAGCCGACATGATCAAGACAGCCCTCCATTCTTGGGAGTGGAAAAGAATCGGGTTTTGTGACTGCATTAACCTTTCTGTAATCAGTCGGACCACCGGCCTTTTGTTATACCGGACTTTGAACAAACCTTGGGTTTGTTCCAAGTTTTCACGGGCCAGCTGACATGCACAGAAAAGGCACTCTCTAAAACTGCAAACATAATCTAACACATGCTCAGCTTGATGTGACTCTGACAACCATTTTTCTTTAAGCAGTCGCAGGGGACCATGCATAGTGTGTCCAAAAACTAAGTCAGCCGGACTAAATCCAACGGATTCCTGAGTGGTTTCTCAGACAGCAAACAGCAAAGTGGAAGTCACTCATCCCAGTCTTTACCCGATTCAAGGCAGTATGGTTTTTATGGTTTGATGAAACCGTTTGAGTGCACCTTGACTCTCTGGATGATAAGGGCTGGACATTTGATGTTTAATTTTTACCCTCCTTCAAAACCTGGGCAAACACCTTTGACATAAAGTTTGTTCCCTGATCAGTTTGAACAACTTTGGGTAAACCAAAATTTGAAAAGAATTTTGTGAGAGCTTTCACAACGTTCTTTGCCTTTAATGTGCGTAATAGATTTGCCTCTGGAAAACGAGTGGCAGTGCACATTACCATTAATATGTACTGATGGCGTGATGTTGTTTTGGGCAACGGGCCCACACAGTCTAACAGAAATCTCTCAAACGGCTTACCGAGCGCTGGATTTGGGTGAAGAGGCGCTTGTGTAATCGTTTCTTTTCTTTCCCACTACCTGGCATGTATGACATGACCGACAATATTTCACCACATCTAATTTTAGTCCAGGCCAAAAGAAGTACATGGTGATAGCACATGGTGATACGTCTTTTTTACACCAAGATGTCCAGCCAAGCTCGAATCATGCGCGAGACTGAGAATCTGAAGTTTATATTCCTTTGGCACCAGAACCTGATTTACCCTATGTAAATCAGTTGAGTCAGGAGACCAAGATCGCAACAACACACCATTCTCAAGGAAGTATTTTACTGGAGCTTTAGATCCCTCTCTGTCCACAACAGAGGAAAAACAAGGCACCAGTGAAGGATCACACTGCTGTGCTTTGATCAACATTTCTCTGGTCATGTTCAAGCTCTGATTAATGTCTGCAGGAATCATTTCAGGAACATCACATTTTGACATTTTTGCAGAATCAGTGGGTGACACAAGCTTGCGCACGTGTAATTGCGCACACAGGAAACGCATCTGAAGAGGGGGAACCCGAATCAGCAGCAAGGGCAGGGACATCAATAACTTCTGGTGGTGGAAAAACCTGCCCACCAGCTAGATCATTACCAAGAATGAAGGAAACTCCTTCAATTGGTAAGCGCGGGCGCACGGCGACTTTAATGTACCCCGACACTAACGGCAAATGTAGGTGTACCATATGCAGAGGGGCTTTGGTGACACTCATTTTTATTAACAACGAACGCTGACACATTTTTACGCATTGCTTTTGGTGACTTTTTTTGTTCTGAAAAATTTTCCTGAAACGAATTCTGTGCAGAGAATACACTTTTGTGCATTAAAACAAACTCATCAGCCAGGAGTGCTGCATTACTGAGAGATGACACCTTTTGTTCGTTTAAATAAGTCACGACGCGTTCCGGCAAACACTTTCTAAACTCCTCCACCAAAATCCTCCTCAAGCAAGTGCTTTCAACCCCTCAACGGTTTTAACTTTACACAAACAACACCATTTCCCAAACAACACATTCTTTTCTCGCGCAAATTCAACGAAAAACTGGTTAGCAGTTTTATTAAGATTCCTGAATTTTTGCCAATATGCTTCAGGGACAAGTTCATACGCCTGCAACACAGTTTTGTAATCTAAACTCTGCTCAATGGACAGGCTTGAACACACTTCTTGGGCTTTTCCCACAAGTTTACATTGGAGTACAAGGGACCAAAACTCTTTCAGCCACATCAAAGCAGCGACTATGTGCTTGAATGCACTGAAATAGGAGTCTACCTCAGACTCACGAAACGGGTGAACCAATGTGAAGTGCTTACTTATATCAAAACTAGCAGAAGAAGAAACCCTTGTGCTTGATGACGTTGGGGAACCTTTAGCTGAGCCTTTTTCAAGCTCAAGAGCTTTGATATGGAGGTGCAAAGCTTGCACTTCCAGCTCCTTGTTGCGGGTCTCCAACTCTTTTATGCGGAGCGTGAGGCGCAGATCCTTAGTTGATGTACCTTCACTACATTCAGAAATACGATCAGCCTCTGTGTCAGCAGCAGACGCATCAGCTGCGTTAGCATCCGCTTCAGATGCAGCGGCATCTGCCTCTTTTACTGGCTTTTTTTCAGCATCCCCTTGTGGTAGAAGCACACCTTTCTCCACTAGCTTTTCAGCCAGTGTTTCCTTCAACTCTGCCTTGCAAGGACTGTAAGACACTTCCACATTATAAGAGTTAGCCACAATGAGCAGGTCCACTTTCTTACATTTCCCATGAAGGTGCCTCCACAAGTGAAAAATCCATTCTCACACCCCCCACACAAAAAAAATAAAACTGCCAACCAGAACAATATACACCAACCGAAATTACCAAACAAAGTGAGAAAAGACACGGAACAAGCCCCCAGTTATGTTATGGCCAGTCTAGGCGTAACAGTCGTAACAGAGGCAATATTGTTAGGGAAGAAGGTACAACATGCATCACCAAACGTCACACACCCCTCCTTCTGTGCCGTTCTATTTTGCTATCTCATAAGACATGTTGTATCCCTTTGCTCTCATACAGCTCTAAGTCCATGTCTAGTGGAATCAGCAAATCTTTACTGGACATAATAAATGTAATTTATCCATCTGTGTTTTTGTTGATTTTTATCACATGTTCAGAGAATGGAAGGTTGCATGTGAATTTCAAGGGTTTGGGGGTTAGAGACTTTGGGTGCTATGGCATGCATTGCTGCATTCAAAGTGATTACATTAAAAAAATATTTTTATATTGATGTTTAAACAGTGATGCAACTGTGATTTCATTATGTCATATAATAACAAAGCTGTTCTGTTCTTTTCTATTCATTGCTTCTGGCTTTAATGGATTACAGATGCTTACATGGTCTGAAATCAGACTTAGGAGTCACTATGACCGTTCATTCCCTCCCACACATCATATTTACTAGTTGCACACCAAGATGACATGCAATTCTGGAGAGTCTGGGGTCAACTGATATGGTTCCACCTGCTGAATATACAGAGATGTTTTCGTTAGCAGCTGCATAGTTCTTACAACTCTAAAGTTTGCCGTTAGATGCTTCCTAAATACTAGTGATGTGCGGATCGATACTGAAATATTGATTCCTCCGATACCAGTCATTTATGTTCTAGAATCGATTCTCATATTAAAATATCGATATTTTAGTAATTTAGGGTAGATTTGTAGTTTATCATTAACTGGAACACAGTGGAAAGAAACTATATCATTCAGATTGTCTACACTGGAAGGAACTACTTCCTCTTCTGCCTTTCATAATCATATGCGAAATACGGCTGTATAAATGTGTCGCAGCCCCTGGCCTGTGCACTCACAACAATGACTGATCGTAAACGGAGTCATGTGTGGACGTATTTTACCTCCACAAACAGCCGAGACGTGGTTTGTGATACATGTGGCAAGACAGTGATGTGTTGTGGCAACACCACTAACCTTGTCAAATACCTCACAGTAAATCATATCACAGAATATGAAGAGCATATGTTGAGGCGAACTGAAGAGGAGGAGTGGACAGGGACAGGTGCTGCTAGGGCGAGACAGACGTCTCTCACGGAGTCCTTTAGTTTTGCAGGCATGAAATGTGTTCAAATAGCGCACAACTTCAGTTTTTTTTATTTCTATATGATAATTCTGCATTGTCAAGTGATAAGAACATGTCCTGTAATCATTATGAAGCTATAATTTGAGATACAAGAAACGATACAATAAATAAAATAAGTTTTTGTACAAAGTATCGGTATCGGATCAGTATCGTCGATACCACCCTGAATTTTACTTGGTATCAGATCGGAAAGGAAATCAGTGGTATCGCACATCACTACTAAATACCCCATTATACAGTTTTACCCCAGGTTGTCAGTTTTTTTCTAGGGTTTTCTAGGGTTTTTTTTCTAGCTTTTTAAATAAAAGCATGTGAAATGCTGTCATGTATTTTATAAAGCAAGTTGGTTTCCATGTAATCAGGTGCTTGCGTGTTCTTGTACAGGCTTCACCAGTTCATTAGAAACAGGAAACCCAGCGGTCTGTCAGCGGTCTGTCATTAGCCACACATTTAACGTTCACTTGTGTTATAATCAATCATCTTTCCCCGAAATAATGGTAATCAACTAGTTCATATTTCAAATCTTAACCCATCAAGTTGACAGGACAAAATGATGACAACAGAAATGCATGTTCAAAAGACTGATTTAAAAATTAGTATAAAAGATAATTTCCTGCATATTGATAATCTCATGTGTTGTTTAATCATTAGAAAGCATCTTACAATTCTAATATTTTACCACTAAATTTATTGACTAATCACTAATTGGTAGCACCAGTCTATTAAAAAAATAAACCTGTGTCCTGGAACCTGAAGAGTTAACTGTGGCAAGTGTCTGTCCGCAGTGAATGAACGCAGCATTTGGTATGTCTGTTAAGTTTTCCAGTTTTAACAGTAATGATACATATGGGCATGTTCATGGGTGTAAGCTGGTGTTCATTGCATGTGTGTGTTAGCAGGTGGGTTAATGCATTCTTATTTGTGTGCATGTCTTATTTTCATTTTTTACCTTTTGTTGTGATGCTCAGGGCCCTTGCTCACGCTTTTCTACATACGCTTTTCAGGAAAAATCCTTAACTCAATGTTTATGTGTCCCCACACTGAAAACAGCCTTCATTGTTCCCCCAAGTTCTCTTCTCCCTTCTTCTCCCCACTGCTGTCTGCCTCTCTCATATCCTGCAGCAGTTCATGGTTGTGACATATACTGTACATTATCAGCAGTCCTGTGGGCGGTTTTCTTCTGCTTTGTCTTGTTTTTCAGTCTTTTCTGTTGAAAAATTACTCCTTGTGTGGCAAATCTCAAACATTCTTTCCAAGTCCATTCACTCACAAATGAACTGCAGATGAACTTTCCAGCTTGTTATTTGGAGAGGATCTCTCCATCCATGATGATGCTCATATATGCTGCTGATCTCCCTTTATGTTTCAGGGCAATGCCATTCTCTGGCCACCTACTGTTGACTCTTAATGTCGATGCCATTGCTGTGGAACTGTATTTTGTCTTCAAGGAGAGGTTGATTGTCTTTGAAGCTTGTTTTTCAAGATCAGATGTACAGGGAGGAGAAGCGGTGAAATATTTAGCCAAAAACTTGGCCTGGGTGCAATTCTGGTTGTGTTAGTGATGTTGGTCTATCATTTTGCTCCGACCTCTGTGCTCAAGACATTTATTTAATATCATTTTTCATCCCTGCTTATTAAGATTTTCCCTCTCTGATTCTTGATTTTTTTTTTCAGTCCAAATAGAATCTTTTCAGACAACCTAATTCTCTTTATCTTTTTCCAAGATTTTACCTTTTATAATCATCACAATGCATTTGTTTTCATATATTGTTACTTATTTATTCTTATTCTTTATTTATACCTTTATTTATACTTCTCTTGTTTATCTATAAATAATGTATGTTTTCTGTTTGTTTTTTCCCTAAAACCAGGAACTGAAACTTTATTCCTTTTAATATTATTATTTATTTATTTATTTATTTTACTTTATTTTATTGGTTTGTGTCCCCTGGGGGCAGCTGGTGATCTGCAGCATCACCCTGTGCCCTCCAGTTCGACAGTCCCTTGCCTCGTCCGAGTTATCCTCAGTTGATCACTTCTGGGTCAGTACTTTAATGACTTGTTCATTTATCCACCTTGAGGAATCACCAGAATCCACTTCTTCCTTTGATTGGGCTTTGGAGTTGACGTAACGCCGCAATGCACTGTGGAAGCACCATTTTAGCAGGCTACGAATCAAAGCAAACACACACAAAGGACGATTACTAGAACCAGGCTTAAAATCAGCTCAAAACACAAAGGACCATATCGAGACAGATTGCGCCTGGATGCAAAGAGACGGTATGTTACGGCCCTGGGCCTTGGAGGGAGTGAGACTGCCTTTTTGTGTTCATGCAAATCCAAGTGTGCCATGACTTGTGGGTGATTGGCTGCTGGGAGTCCTGTGCCAGCCTTCTTTTATGCAGATCACAGTGTGCCAGACCTCGCGGACGATTGGCTGCCTGGAGATCCCATGACCACTCCAAGACCATTTGACTGGCTGATTGTCTGCACCTGGGAGGACAAAAGGCTGATGATCCTTCACACTATGGGGAACTGCTGCTCTGAAGTGAACATGCAGTGTCCTCCTCGTCTGCGTTGCATGTGAATGTTGTTTGTTAAACCTGTTTGCTGTGTTACACCTGATATACAGCTGACCCTAGTTTTACTTGAGTCTTGTTTGATTTGAACTGTTTGTAACCTCTGACATTCAGCCGACCTTAGTTTTATAAGAGTCTTGTGTTTGCTGGCTCACCTTAGTTAACCCTTAGCTTTTATTCTTGCCTGTTCTTTTCATTGTGTATTAATTGTTTCCCCGGTGGTCTGTTGAATAGCCCCATCAGTTTTTGGTTTAATGTTTGTAATAAAACCCTTTATTAACTCAGATTTCGTGAGAGGGCTTGTGTATGTTTCTCCCCTCCTGTCGCCTAGCAGAGGGGGTCGTAACACGGTACTTGGAAAAAATAGCGTGCATTTGTAATATGGACCCGTATGAAATACGGCAGTGTAGTACAAACCCTGAAGACCTACCCCCATTGTCCTACCCTGATATCTTCTCGTACCTTGTCTGTGGAGTCAGCGCATACACGGCGAATCAGTTTCGGAATTATAAGTCCCTGGAGGCGCACATCCAATTCACAAATGGTTGGGTACAAGATTTGGGCGTTTTTAAGCCTCCACATTGTGAGTACGTTGTTGTTCAGACAAAGGTAAGTCAGCTTGAGATTATACATTTAAAAAGGAACTGCAGAATCTCCTCAACATATTTTGTGTCACTTAAAGTCTAACATTATGCCCCATGTGCAGCTTTGGAACCCAGTCTGGATTTGTTTCATCAATTTCATAGGCTGGTTTGCCTGCAATAATGCCAAATAATAAGCTACTCCATAAACAGAACGTACTTCTGCACAGAATCACACATTAGGATGTTTGTTATATTTTTCTATCTCAGCACATTGAAAATAAAACTAAAAGCCTATAAAGAACAATATGAATTTGTTTAGAACATACCGGAATAAAAATGTCGGGAGCACACCAATAGAAATCTGGGTATGGTAGAGAACTCGATATCAGCTCGTCTCACCGCTGCTATCCAGGCCTGACATCTTCGTTTGGTAATGTCCGATACATGAAATCCCTGATGTTGCTTCCAGGAGGGGAAACGATAAAAAGAGAGCCCATTTTCCAGCTTATTCCCTTCCCGATCCTGCGATCTAACATTACAACCGACAACGCAGCAAGTACAAACCATGGCTGATGTTATCCATGTGCTTTCGCCCTTTGTTTGGCCTGCTCAAATGACGCCTCGACCTAAAGTCCTGGCCACGCCCCCTCCCATGACATCACGCTGCAAAGCCCTATTATTATTTATTAAAGCATTGAATGAGGTATCACATACATTGATCTCTTCTGTTCAGAAAACTACAGGCTGTAAAACAGTTAGCTGCAGTCAGTCTTCCCAAAAGAGAGTAACCTCTCCTAGCGTTTCATGTTTTTTTCTCAAGTTTTGTATGACAATGTGCATCTGTCTGTCTCAGTTAGCAGAAGCTGACTGTGCGGAGTGAGCATGGCAGAATAGCAGACGAGCGTCCAGGAATGAATAAAAAATCAGAGGCTAAATACATTCAGAAGGTGATCAGGGGAGGTGGAAACAGCTGATATGATTGAACATAATGATGCCACAGGGGATTTAAAACTAAACACATGGAAACACCACAGTCTTCAAAATGAAACAGGAAGCATAATGCGACGTAGACATGACAACACAAGCTTGACAACATAGCACACGCAGACATGAAACACATGGCATACTACGACACGCGGACTTAACATGACGAACCAATGAGGAACACGCACAGTATAACTAGACACAGAGGGATAAGGGGACTGGAGATGAGACATGGACCTAACTAAGCACAAACAGAACATAATGGCTAGGGGAAAACACAAATGACTGAGCAAAACAAGGGCATGAGAGTCCAAAACATAGTTCAGGGTGTCGACCTGGAGGTTGACAGCACAGGAGTACAGGGCAAAACAGTTCAGGTGGCCGACCATGAATCCAGGGAAGCAGTCCATAATCGAGCAGATCAGGAGGCCGACTGTGGGGCCAGAGGCGGCAGCTGTGGCGAAACTGATCCAGATGCCGACCCCGTGGAAAGCAGCGACGGCTGTGACAAAGAGGTTCCGGAGGTCAGCCATGTGGAAGGTGGTGACAGCTGAGCAGGCGTGGGCGCCGACCCCCGGACAGCATGGCGGGCGGCCAACGGTGGTGTGGATTTGAACAAGGACCCTCGGGTGGCTTGGTGGATTTCCGTAAATGGGCTGGCTTGGCAGGCGGCAGACGGAGCTTGGCAGGCAGGGGTTGTGGCAGGTCCAAGCAGCACAACGACCTCTGGCTGGGTCGCACCAGGACCAGGCGAGGTGGGACCAGGTGGCCGCTTAATGGCCACAGGTGGTTGAGCAGTAGGCAACGTGACAGCCGCAGGGGGCTGAACTGTTGGTGGCGTGGCAGCTGGTAGCGACGTGGTAGGATGCTGGAGGGACTCACCTGAGCCTCCAGCTGGCATGGCAAGATGCTGGAAGGCATGTTTGACAGATGCCACGCACTGTGGAACCATCCTTACAAAGATCCTGCGTTATGAACTGAAGATTTTAAATTTTGATTCATCAGTCCAAAATACCTTCTTCCAGTCTTTAGTAGTCCAATGGCAGTATTTCATGGCCCAGGCAAGCCTTGTCTTATTCTGACGTCTCAGCAATAACGTTCTTGCTGCAACTTGTCCTGTGAGACCTGCAGTTCGAAGTCTTCTCTTCACAGTTGAATCTGAGACTGGCTTACTAAGACCTCTGTTAAACTGTGCTTGAAGCTGTTATCTTATGTGTCACCTATAATGCGAGCTGTTAACTCTCAGAAACTTGTCCTCTGATTCAGTTGTGGCTTTGGGTCTGCCAGACTTCTTCCTGTCAGAGTTTGCCCCAGTTTCTTAGAGCCTTTTGAAGGAAACTGTACTCACTGACACCTTGACTTTTTTGTCTGTAGGAAAGACCTACATTTTCAAGTGTTATGATCTCTCCTCCATTGTTAATTGGCTTTTTCTCGCCATTTTTGTACCAACATACTACTTTCTGCAATACAATACTGTTCAACTGATGCTCAAGAGGGTACGGTACCACAGTGCATTCCACCACTACTTTTATGCAGACAGAGGGGACTGTAAGTAATCCAGTAAAGTTGTAACACCTGTAGGAATTAGTAGCACCTGCTTTCAAGGCTTGATCAGCCTCTCTTGCTGCAGAATTTTTAACCTATTTTGTGTTACCTGAGAAAGGCCTTTCAGTATAATTCTTGACATGTACATTATTTTTCAGTTTTGGGTAAGCTTACATTTTCTTTTTTTTCTTTTTTTTTTAACCTCTAGGAGTTCACCACTTACCTTTGTGCCATTGCAAGCTATTCATCAGACTTGAATGACTTGAATTGTAATAAATTGTAGTGTTCTACAACTTTTGATTCAAGTGTATAGTGTTGTAACATTATTATATGTCATCATGTATTATATGTCTGAGATGCCTCTCGGAAAAACTATTATGTTGTAGAATGTAAGCGATAGCAAATAAAGACTTTTTTGTCTGTGGTTGTGGAAGCAGAGCTGAAAAAGTTACAGAAGGTCCTCCACTGCCTATAAGTGGTGCAGTTATGGTCAGGATTACCCATGATGATTATCAGTTTGTTCAGTGACATTCTCTCCACAACAACAAGTATACATTTCGCAATGTTGGGGAGTAACGGAATACATGTTCCGCCATTACGTATTTAAAATACAAAATATGACTAAGTGTTTTCCATTACAGTTACCGCTTAAAAGGGTGGTATTCAGAATACAGTTACTTTGTTGAAATAAATAGATTACACAGCGGTCTTTTTCTGTTTCATATGTTAGGCTATGCCCTCTCTTTTTTTGGTAATTCCACGCCGGTGGAAATCCAAACAAAAGAAGAGGCTCTAATGCCTGTGTCTCAATCTCGCGGCCTTACCTAATGTTAGTCATTTTATATTAAGATTTAAAAATTTAGTTGGTACTGATATGGCGAATAACCTTCAGTAATAGTAATAAATCACACAGGAATAGTACATTCATGTAGTTGTAAATAGCATGATAATATATTAAGCAATCCAATGTATTCAAAATACGTTACTCTCATTAAGTAACGTAACGGAATATGTTACAAAATACATTTTGGGGCATGTAGTCTGTAATCTGTAGTGGAATACATTTTAAAAGTAACCTTCCCAACACTGACAGTACGCTGCAGATCGTGAAGCCAGTGTTCCCCATCAGTTTAAATGTACTGTACTTGCCGTAATTGAGTGATAGAAAATCTTAATTCAATCTTATTTATATATAAACGCAACAACAGCTGCCTCAAGGCACTTTATACTGTAGACCCTAAAATAATACATACAGAGGAAAACCCCAACAATCATATGACCCCCTATTTTACAGTTAAATTACCAAACCAACGTGCAATGCCATACCTTAAGATTGACTCAATTGTCGCTCTATAAAAATATCAGTACAAACACTAAACAACCGGAGTCTGTTGCCATCAGAAACACTGGAGAATGTGTAGACGGTGATGGAAAACACATTGTGAAAGTGAGCCACTAAAGATTAGTGAGCCACTAAAGATTAAATGGAGAGTGTTATATAAAAACATACTAATTGAAAAAGAAACAGTGCATCATGGCATGCCTCCACCACCCTAGCCTTGCTGTTATGTTTGGGTCAATCTGAGTGATTTGCAAATTAAAACACTAAATATTGTCTTTTACATCCGATTGCCTTAAAGCCTTCTGACATTCTCCACACTACGCACTTGAACATAGTGTAGTAGTTTTAAGTACTACACTAGTACTTAAAAGCAATAAGCACCCCTTTCATTGAATTTTGAGTGTTTTAATCAACTTTGTTACATCTGTGGTGTTCCCGGCAAAAGTGACCGCAAAAGGAAATGAATAGTAATCCACCCCCCACTCCTCACCCTGTTTGGCCTCTGACCCCCTGAATGGCCCACTGAATGACCAAATAAATGAAAGACCCACTGAACGACTCAGGCTATGTGAAAACGCATCATTTTCTTTCTTTTTTGGCCAGCCGTCCACACTGAGACGCCATTTTCGCTGATGGAAAATGCAGCGTTTTGAAAACGCTCTCGAAAACGCATACATTTGAAAACAGTGCTTTCGCGTCGCAGTGTGGAGAGTGAAAACGGAGACTTTCTAAAACGATGACGCATGTTAGTCATATGATGCAGTCATGTGACCATTTAAACTAAGATAGCGGAGGGCATTACACAGCAGTTGTTTTATTTGCTCTCAATTTTGACAGCCCTATTAAAAATTAATATCAGTCTGTACATCCTCCAGATAGCTTTTCTTCAAATTCTTTAATTCTCACTCGCTTTTGCAACTTTGTACTTTTGTGTTACTCACAGCAACAACTCCACCTCATTGTTAGTCCATTTAAAAAACTTGGTGCTTTTCCTCAACATTTTGCTGCGACGTTTCAAAGAGCCAGAAAGTAAATAAGCGGCAGATGGAGGCAAGTCGATCTTCTTGCGTTTCACGCATGCGCAGTACTGGAACGTAAGCGCTTTTGGCCGTTTCAATATGCATGCACAACTCTGTGAAAATGACTGAAAACGCTAGTGTGGACGCGGAGCGTTTTCAGACCAAAACGCCGTTTTCAAATCTCTCCGGGCTAGTGTGCACGTAGCCACTAAACTACCCATTGAACTACCCACTGAACAACTCAGTGAACGACCCATTGAACTACCCACTGAACTGAATTTGGTGGTGAAAAATGTTTGTTATGTTTAGAGCTGTTAAAACTGACCATTCCATTTTGATCGGGAACACTAAACTAAGGGAGTGGGGGTGTACACAGCCACAGGGCTAGACAAATGCAGCATAACTAAGGGAGGATTCAGGGTCACCTGATCCAGCCCTAACGATATACTTTATCAAAAAGGAAAATTTTAAGCCTAATCTTAAAAGTAGAGAGGGTATCTGTCTCCCGAATCCAAACTAAAAGCTGGTTCAACAGAAGAGGGGCCTGAAAAATGATGGCTCTGCCTCACCAATCTAATTTTAAACACACTAGGAACCACAAGAAAACATTGTAAGTGGTGGATCTTGATAATATTATTGTCATTTATTTAGGAGACGAAGATCACGATTAAACTGTATAAATGAAACTTCATTCTAATGAAGTCATTATTCACTTGTCTTTTGTCAAGAGGAGAAATATTTTACTGCTATTATTTGCTGCTATTTCTATAATCATCATTACCATTTCATTATTAATAGTGATGTTGCATGCAGATGCATTCAGATGTTCAAACATATGGGTATTATATTAGTCTTTATTACAGGTCCAAGAAGAACCACTTTAAACTGTTGAGTTGAATCTATAATTTTAAAGGCTTTTGAATGTTTTTATATTCTTACACTGAAGTCTTCAGTGGGTGAGAAACTGAGCTGCAGGGACAGGAAATACTCTGTGCCAAAATGAGACAGGAAACACTTCTGCAAGGCTTGCAGAAGCGAAACTGAAACCAGAGTCTAAGTGCAAGTTAAGAGTAGGGTGTCTTTTATGCATTTATCGCTGATTAAGCTTTAAGTAGTTGTATTAGATTGAAACATTTGTTTTATACATTTTATACATTTCACATATAAGTCAAGATCAGTACACACAGGATGGCTTTAGCCTGGTTGCCTAAGTTGAGGTCAACTAAGGTTCAGAGAGCACATGCAGTGTGCACGCACAGACAGACGAGACATACACACACAGAGTTTCAGTTGTGCTGGCCTTCTGTCTAGTGGAAAGGTTACAAGGTGTAGCTGATGAAGTGAAGGGTGAAACAGAGGGCAGCAGAAGCTGATATATACATACACACATATTAGATAGACTCCTTTGAGTAGGGAAGAGTTTAATTATGTTTTGCTATAACTGCAAAGTGGGGTGCGTACGTTCCAGGAAGTACACCAGATGTCCCAGAGATAAGCGACAGCGAAGACGAGCTGGGGGAAGCACCTGGCTTCGACGCGAAGATGATGTTCTGTTTTAAACTATGTCAAAGTTAACTGAACGTTTGTGGTTTTGCATTGACGTATGCTGTATTGTGTCTGAGAGGGGGGGGGAGCAGTATCACTCCCAACCCTATAAAATCTTTGTCTGACTATTGTAAGTTAGTTCAATACTGATTGGGCTGTTGAACTCACACATGTGTTCATTAAAATGTCGTCTAATTGCACCAGCCCGGATCTGTGGTTATTTTTGGATTTCCCCTCAATATCTGAACCTTAACATTTGGGGGCATCGTCCGGTGAGAGGGGGAATTTTGGAATTTTGGAGGTGTAGACGGAGAGATCCGGGGTCCGTGGTGATTAGACGGGCAGATACGAGTCAGTGGTTGAAAGTGAGTGACAAGCCGGCTTATCCAAAGGTAAGGCACATACCTGTTGAATTTTCCAAAGTGTGCCAAATTGAATATGACAAATTAAAGTCTACTCACTGGAAATTACTGGTGAATGTCTGTTTTGATTTTGGTGAAAATCTCATGAGAATTGAAATTGAAGTACGGATAATGAAAGTGATAAAGTACAGTACTGAGAGAGTTAAAAGCGGTTGGAGCCGCTGAGAGAATTAAGAACGGTTGGAGCCGTTGAGAGAATTAAAGCAGTTGGAGCTGCTAATTTAGTGTGGTAGGGAATTTGGTCATTTTGTGGGTTGGAGCCCCATTGGTTATGCAACCCTTAAGAAGCTTCTCGGAGGTGACGCTCCCTGCTGGATAGAGAAATTTATCCTTCACCTAGCGATGACTAGGGATAGTTTCGGGCAACATTCGAGGAGAACTGGGGAAACTCCAAAACTGTTGAGGGTTGTCCTTAATCTTAATCCTGGTTCGGATGTAGATTGTTGGTTCAAATTACTCTAAATTTTTCTAGAACGACAGCGGCGTCTGTTAAGAAGCGCATTTTTCCCCTTGGTAACGCTTGCGCCTGGGCAGGACGCTGACCGTTGACCTACGGGTGAGTAGGGATAGTACCGTCGACAGCGGGGGAGGACTTGGGAACCTTCGAAATTGCTAGGGGTTGGAGCCCCTACCTGCGCTTTTTTGGCTACCTGTAAATTAAGTTAGGGCTAGAGATGTGGACGGAACGGTTGGAGCTGGTCCGGTGAATTGGTCGCAAAAAAGTCAGGGACTTTATCGGTTGGAGCCGTTATGGGAAAATTATCGAAATTTATAGGAGCTACAAGGCCTAGAATCTGTGCAGTTGTAATTAAAGACGTCTTTGTAATATAAAATAAGACATTTTGTGTAAGATCAGTCTCTGTGTCAGCAATGCACAGCCGGATGTGCACTGATGGTGTGTGTAAATGCAAATGAGGAGCGTTGACGCGCATGAAGGGTGTTGCTTTCAGTTTCGAGTGTATTGAGCTTTATAACTATTGTTTGAAAATTTTGCTAAATGCCTGTATTTAAGAGGCTGGTTGTGCGTATTACGAGAGTACAAATAGAGTTTGAATTCATTACTGTGGATGTATAGTCATTGACTGAGTTTTGACATATATATATAGATTGAGTGTATTGTACAGTACCTAAGACCACTATATATTTTCCTGTAGTAACCTCTCTTGAGTAATAAATGGTGGTGTGTTTTATTTTTAGTTATGTGTGTGGTGAGAAGCCGTGAGGATGATGAGAGGTTTCAGTTTTTTTTCTTTTCTTTTTGACTGGCTCTTTTGATTGTGGAAGCCATGTCCAAAATACTCATATGAAAGCGTATTTTGAGGTATTTTAACCGTGTGAATGCTGTCAGTATTTGATTTGAGTGACTCTGCGTGATTTGTCTGAGTGAGAGAAAAGGCAGGGTGTGTGAGACGATTCATGGCGTCTGAAAGAGGTTAGAACATTTAAAAAGTGTGTATGAAATAAAGGAGTGTGAAATATATTTCTTTTGTGATGTGAAGTAGGATGTTTTAAAGTTTGAAAGTGCTGTAAATTCAAGAAATCCATGAGTGATGTTATGAGAGGTTGAGTTTATTTTTTCTGATTGAAAACACATAAGTATATACACTTGGTACACCCACTCAAGAAATTATTGTGTGACTGATGCTACAAAACTGACCTAAAGAATGGTGATGTGTGTGAAGAAGTGTTAATTGTTCTGATGTGTGAAAGAGCTCTATTTAAAAGTGTGTGAGTGAAATGAAGGTGTATTGTTTTTAGATCAAGATTTAGTAGAATTACTGATTGTTTGTAGACTGTGAAATTCAAAGGGAGACAGAGTCTGCCTGTTGCCTGCAGGAAGTCTCTACAGAGTCTGCAGAAAACAGGAAACCGTGTGTGTGTGTCTGGGACAGGAAATGCATGCCCATAAAAGGGAAACTCACTGTGACAAGTGTGCACCCAGAGAAGAGAGAAAGAGTTAACTCTAGGCACATGAAGCAAATGGAGGTTTTAAGATAAAAAATGAATATGATACTAATTCTATGTTTTAGTGTGCCAATACAGGTGGACTTCTCTCAACATTGGAACCTTGAGTACAGCAGCAGAACAATAGATTAACAGAATTGGGAGAAAATAAGCCAGTCTTTGGCTCGAAATTGTGCAGCTTGATCTCTCACTTTGTCCTTGACCCTGAGAAGAAACTCAAAGGACAGTCAATTTCCTGATGAAGACCGACAGAACATCGTGGACTTGAAGAATTAACTGAAGCTAAAAGATAGTGCAAGCGAAAGCAGTAACACTGACGACGACTGAGGAGTCCAGCAGTATGAAAGAAAGCACGTGATGCAACATGCATGCTGGTGAAGAACAGTGTGATGTGTCTGCTTGAAGGCACTGACTCTCATATTTGCCAAGCTTGGAGCAATCTTGGAAGAGAAGACTGAAAATAAGACTGAAGGCACTGAATGTGATATTTTGCCATGCTGGGACTTAACCTAACAGAAAAGGCTGTAAAGAAACAGAGAAGAAGACAACAGCTGAGTTGAGACTGTGTTTGCTGGAGCTTTGAAGCCCGAACAGGACACTGTGAATGAAAAAGGACCAGTGAGAGATGAAGCTGGACGACTTTGATTGCGAGAATACAGGATATGATTGGATTGAAATTGAAGCCTGAACTCATGATTGTTTAGGGATGTCCACCACATCACAACAAAGAGGTAAACAATACAAAAGGTAAAAATAATCGAAATAGCTGACAACTATATTAATGAATAGAAAACACACATATACGAGTTGTTACATGTGAAATTATTTTGAAATGAATCAGAGGTGAGATAGTTTGAATCTAAAGCTCAGTGAAAAAATGCATGAAGTAAAACTGATTATAATTTAAGATGCAATGAAGATGCAGCTTACACTTAATTAAGATGATCACCTGGCATGCAACGAAGAACACAAGCTTACACTCAATTAACATGAAATGTAACGAGGAAAAACATGCTTACATTCATATTCATGACATAAACATGACATCATTGGTATTTGTGACAGGAAAGAGAGAGAAGTGGCTCGTTTAAACACTAGTGATAATAATGAAAATGTCCTAGTTTTGTTATTTTCAGGAGTAAAGCAGACCCGGCTCAACTTTCCACAGCAGCAGTCGGAAGAAAGTTAGAGGTTAACATCAATGGACAAGTTAAGGCAAGTTTCTGGTTGAATTGTTCACAGAATCATGTGTCCATGAACCTGGAAAACAGGCCCTAACACCTGGCTGAAGACCAGGAGTGCTTTATTTAAGGTGGGAAATTAAAATTTGGGTTAGTAATTCGGGGAAGGAGAAAACTGACTGTTTAACTGGAGAGTTGAGAAGGTGTCTGACAGACTGCGAAGCCACATATGCAAAAATAACACATACACATACACATACAAACAGAGAATGCATTAACCTTACAGAGACAAGACAAGCTCATGAATATTAATGCACAGACATTGATTAGACCTGGCTAAGAAAACAAGCATACGCAATGAAGATCAGCTTGCTAATTGTATGAGTGATAGAATGGGGTGAATGGTTAATAAAATAGACTTAAAGCTTGAAGTTGACTCAAAGGGGTTATATGACAGAGGAGTGAGTTATGGAAAAAACAAACAAAAGAAAAGTGATTAAAGTAGTCTAAAAGAGTGACTTAGGAGTGCTCTCGTACTGAGTGATTAAAACCAGTGATTATTATAGAGAGAAAATGAAAATAATTGAATAAGGTGATAAGGTTTAAACAGGTATTTCTTTTGTCACGTTGACTTGTTGAGATGAATCAGTATGCAAATTAGCTGAAGTGAGTGATGACAGAGGAGCTTCCTGTGTGTGTGTGATTGAGGCCTTGAGGAAAGGAAGCAAAGTAAAACGGTGCAGCTTGTGATGAGGTCCAGGTTGCAGTGAACGGGTGAACTTTGAGATTGTTTCAGATTTTTGAGGCTGTGGTTTCTATTTCAAGAGAGGGAGTTTGATTAGACATGGATATGTCTGAGAGGGGCCCGAAATTTTTGTAGTAGTGCACTCAGAAAAAACCTGTCAGGTGATTTTGTTTTGTACTTTGATGAGCTAATAATCAGCTCTCTTTTTTCATTTTTGTTCTAAGCAGGCCTGGAAGAGAGTGAACTGACGGCGCTGACAAAATTACCAAGTACGAAAATCAGGTGGGCTTTACAGATTATAATTGGCTGAGGAGGAGACCTGATTGGCGGCGAGTCTCTGTCTAGAAAAGGATTGTATCGATTCAATCCAGTCAAAAGTATAGAGAACTATTTTCCTAAAAAGGAAAACGAAATAAATAAATGATTGAGCTCATTTTGCTGATGTGGAGCATTTCATTATTTGCGCAGAAGGCTGCAGTATCAGCAAAAATATCATGTGTGGATGCGTGTGAGTGAATGTGAGTGACTGGACTAAGGTGGGGATGAATAAATGTGGACAAATTTACCATGTGAGGAAAAGAAAGGGGAGGCTTTGTTTTGCTTTTGCCATAAGCAGGACAAGTGGAAGACTTAATTCTGGGGATGTTGATGTTTGCTTTGAGTAAATGTCTGTTTTACTGATTTGGGTTAGACCATGTTATTACATTATAAAATGCTAAATGCGAAAAGGGAAACATTGTTTGATGTAACTCAAGTTACCATTAACTGAGGTAACACATGATTAATAACTGTTCTATTTAAGTTTATTTTGTCATGACACAGACTGGATCATAAAGGGGGAGTTGAGTATGATGTGTAAAGTACAGGTTTTGTTTCCAGGAAATTCCAAGGATCCAGACTTCGAAGGGAGCAGGAGTTCAAGAAGATTTGACATGATGATTAAATTGATTTTATTCCTTAAACACAGGTTTTTAGGGCCGGAGCAAAATACCGGAGAGGAAGATGGCTGAAGTGTTTGGAGAAATGATATGACTAACCTTTTTTCCCTTTTAATTTGTTAAGCGTGGGTGAAGCATTTTGAGTTTTTTGCCACATGAGATGTATCAAAAAAGAGAGGGATTTAAGATTTAATTTGTTTAATTTGAAATGGGTTTAGGATGATTTTAGTGGGTTTTTTTTTGATAATTTAGAGATGGTAAAATTCTTTAAATTCTCTAAAGAAAGGATTAAAATGAACTGAATTCGGTTTAGAAGATAAATTGCTGGTGTTGATAAGAAGTTGTACACCAAACTTAGAGGGAAACTGTGGGAATAATAATAATGGGGAAGATTAGTGAAGATTTTACGTGTAGAAAATGTGTGATTTTTCTGACTTTTAGAATAAGTTGTTATAATGTAGGCTTTAGAAACAGATGGTGAATAGATTTATTTCTAGGGTAGAGGAGAGCTTTTTATGAGGATGATTTCATACACATTGCATTCTGTGCCTTTAACGGAGTTGTGGCTCAGAGAGTCGTCTCTTGAGGGTCACAAACTTTTGGTTAGCGTTAATGATTAGCCTGAGAATGTGAGAATGACCTGAGTTATTGAAGGACTGCACACGCTTACAGACATATAGAGTTCAGCAACACACATGACAGTATTGATTCCAGGCAAAAGGCCTGAAATCCATTTAGCATTTAACTGAATAGGAGTTTGCTTGTAACTAAACTGTGTGACATGTAAAATATTGAGATAACACATGCAGCTCTAAATTAGTCTTATTATATAAAATGCAGTTACAGAATAACAAATGCTTGTTGAAGTGACCAAGTTTTTGTTCAAAACAGAAGCAAAGGGAGAAAGCTTATATATTTTGGTTAAGTCTGATAAAGTATAAATTAGAGTGTATCATAACATTAAGAGCAGCAAAATGAAATAAAATGGTATACCAAGAACAGGTTATAACACAGGAAATGTGGGTTCTAAAAATACAGTTAGAGTTCAGCTTTTAGCTATGATGAAATTTACTTAGGAGCTATTGATAATGTGCTTACACTTAATGATTAAAGTGGTTGTTTTTTCTTTGATCCTTTAGTAGAATAAGCAGTTATAGTGATTTTCTTGATACATTTGCTTGTGAAAGGTGACGTTAGATGAGAGCTCCGTGCAGCAGCGACAGTTTTGTGTACAGGATGTTGATGATCAGATAAGGAAGCAGCAGGAAGCACATGCAGAGATGTGAGAGCAGTGCTTTAAGAATAAGAATATACAGAAAAGTCAAAAACCAAATACGAAATTAGGTTCATGTTTTGAGTAAGATTAGGTTGAATCAGGTTTGAATAAAGAGAAATATTGAGGGACATAAGTTGGCGAGCTGTAGGAGGAAAAGCTGTTTTGTTTCCTTTGCAGGCGGCCTGAATTCCACTAGAGAGGGACCAAGGAAGAACCTAACTTTACCCATGGAGGGTTCTTAGGGGGGAGCTGGCATTTCGAGAGAGGGTCAGAGCAATGATATAGATGGTGTGGTGACCCTTTTTAAGGGTCACCAAGAGAGGGAGTGTCAAGAGGAGAAATATTTTACTGCTATTATTTGCTGCTATTTCTATAATCATCATTACCATTTCATTATTAATAGTGATGTTGCATGCAGATGCATTCAGATGTTCAAACATATGGGTATTATATTAGTCTTTATTACAGGTCCAAGAAGAACCACTTTAAACTGTTGAGTTGAATCTATAATTTTAAAGGCTTTTGAATGTTTTTATATTCTTACACTGAAGTCTTCAGTGGGTGAGAAACTGAGCTGCAGGGACAGGAAATACTCTGTGCCAAAATGAGACAGGAAACACTTCTGCAAGGCTTGCAGAAGCGAAACTGAAACCAGAGTCTAAGTGCAAGTTAAGAGTAGGGTGTCTTTTATGCATTTATCGCTGATTAAGCTTTAAGTAGTTGTATTAGATTGAAACATTTGTTTTATACATTTTATACATTTCACATATAAGTCAAGATCAGTACACACAGGATGGCTTTAGCCTGGTTGCCTAAGTTGAGGTCAACTAAGGTTCAGAGAGCACATGCAGTGTGCACGCACAGACAGACGAGACATACACACACAGAGTTTCAGTTGTGCTGGCCTTCTGTCTAGTGGAAAGGTTACAAGGTGTAGCTGATGAAGTGAAGGGTGAAACAGAGGGCAGCAGAAGCTGATATATACATACACACATATTAGATAGACTCCTTTGAATAGGGAAGAGTTTAATTATGTTTTGCTATAACTGCAAAGTGGGGTGCGTACGTTCCAGGAAGTACACCAGATGTCCCAGAGATAAGCGACAGCGAAGACGAGCTGGGGGAAGCACCTGGCTTCGACGCCAAGATGATGTTCTGTTTTAAACTATGTCAAAGTTAACTGAACATTTGTGGTTTTGCATTGACGTATGCTGTATTGTGTCTGAGGGGGGGAAGCAGTATCACTCCCAACCCTATAAAATCTTTGTCTGACTATTGTAAGTTAGTTCAATACTGATTGGGCTGTTGAACTCACATGTGTTCATTAAAATGTCGTCTAATTGCACCAGCCCGGATCTGTGGTTATTTTTGGATTTCCCCTCAATATCTGAACCCTAACACTTTTTAACATTTGCACGTTGTGGGTTATCCATGCTTGTCAACACAGCTGTTGCGAACTCTAATGTACTTTTTTGTTTTTCTTTATATTTTAGGACCATCTTGTGTGTTTTCTTCCAGGGACTCTGGCCCTTGGTTCTTACAATGGTTTGCCCTCTGATCATATGGATCTTGCCAGACAGCTGATGGAGACCTGCTACCAAATGTATGTCCAGATGGAAACAGGCCTCAGTCCTGAGATTGTCTATTTTAACATGCATCAAGGCAGCACCAGAGACATTGATGTGAAGGTAGGTAGAAACGGGCCTGCATGAGTGTGTAGAGATTCAAGACCAGGGGTGTCAAACAGCTCAGGGGCCACATTTGGCCCACCAAAAACTCCAGTGTGGCCCACTGAATGGCTTTGGAAAATGTGAAAAGGGCCATTTATTTTGGATTTTTAACTGTATTTTTGTAAGCTTTACCTACTAATAAAAACCCACTATATCCTAAAAAACCCCTACTACACCAAAGTAATGAAGTAATAGATCAACATTTAAATGACAGAAAAGTGTCTGAATTTTTGCTATCCATAATAGTCATTTCCATTTTTTATATTTAGTCTCAGTTTAAACGAAAAATGGTAAAAAAGCAAACAAAACCATTGTTTTATTATTACAGGACAGTCTGGGCAGTGAGCTAAGTTTTTTGTCACTTTACTTATACTTGTCCGAAACAGTTGTTCTGACACATTTCTTCCATTAACTAGAAGCATTTTATAGAAAAACTGAGACAGTGTTGAAATAGTACTTGTTGTTCCTTATGTGACGCTAACTGAGGATTTAAAACTTCTTTACACTGACAGAAAGTGTTTCACTGCTGTGGTCTCCAAGGTCAAAGTGGGCTGTATGTGTAATTATAAATAAAAGCAATATTAGCTTGTTATTGAAATGTGAAATAAATTGATCTACACAAGAAGTTGATTTTTTGTGAATGATGACTTTCCTTTGCAAGAGATCAAATAACAATACAGAGTACAGCAGCAGTTTGCATGGCATTTGACAACGATTTTAAGCATGGAGATTTTAACAGTTAGATATGACTCATTATTCTGTTTGTGTCTTGTGTTTAATCTGTGCTACATCTTGCAGATAGACACAACCTTCTGCGACCGGAGACTGTAGAGAGTCTCTTCTACCTATACAGGTTCACAAAGGACCACAAGTACCAGGATTGGGGCTGGGAGATTCTCCAAAACTTTAACAGATACTCCAAGGTCTGTACAATGAAGGTTAATCTTTATTGATCTTTCTGAGGTAATTAATCACTATGGATATTGTCAAAGACAGGCCTGTTGTCTAATGCACAGCTCTGTGGCTCTGAAACGTTTTCATGAAAGTGAACCCAATATGTGAAATCTGTTGAATTTATCGAGTACTTCCCCTTAGGTTTCCTCAGGTGGCTACACCTCCATCAACAATGTGCGCGACCCGGACTACCCGAACCCTCGAGACAAGATGGACAGCTTCTTCCTGGGGGAGACCCTGAAATATTTCTATCTGCTTTTCTCAGATGACCCCAACTTCATCAGCCTGGACCAGTTTGTCTTCAATACAGAGGCACACCCCCTACCTATATGGCCTTCCGCTGTGTGACACAAATGCAAACAGTGCAAACTTCTCAGGGCTGGACTATCACCAAGATTATTCTTTTGTCGTCAGTGTCAGTGACTTGTGTACCCATTCACTGTCTCTATGAATTCCTCTAGTTCAGTTTGTGGCTGTTCCCTGTATATTTATTTGACTTGTTGTCTTTGTTGCATGCACTTGTGCTGATGCTGGAGAAAGGGGAAGCTTTCTTTTCTAAGGAACACACAGCATCAACAGCTGTGTGAAAACTGACACTGATCTGTTTATTATGACTTTGCAACAAGCACTAACTAAAATTGTCATTTTTGTGTCGTGATACAAAGTTCCAAAACAGCTTTGCAGTCATGTTTGCCAGACATCATATTTGTAACATTGCAAAAGTTCATGTCACAGCTGTTCTATTCTGACTGCTGTGACAGTGTGAGTTTGAACTGAAACCTGCCCCACCTGTATCCTGACAAGAAGGTAGTTTCTCATCACACCATGTCATAAAGTCAGTCAAGTGCTCGACTCAGGCAGCACTTTCTTTTAAATAAAAGCAGGAAATCACACTGGAGCTTCCTGACGGAGGATGGGCAAGTCCTCATGCGTTTTTGGTTTCTGTGCTGCATTCATGTGTACAGAAAATATCACTACCCAAAATTCTTTTCTTTTACTTCAGTGAAAGAGTGTGTGCTGCTCTTTATAATTATACCCAAATTTTAGCTGGCACACTGAACCTCTCTGAGAAGCTAGAAATTAATCAAGCATAACATTCAACCACTAAAACTAGAATACAAATAAAAAACTGTAATAAATGTGCTTTACTATTTTTTTTTAATTCTTTATTAATAACAAGTAACTGTTTTAGCATTGAAAATATTGTTCTGATTAAAAAGCTTGCATATAGTGGTAGGTTACAGAAGCATAAAAAATGATTAATACTGCTGTGGCATAAACCTTACACTGGATGGTGCTTTAGCAAATTTGTTAAGCACTGCATGAAGTAGAGGGATAATCAGTTGCAAATAAATTATTTTTTTAAAGATCATTTTTGACTAAAATAATGTAAGAATTCTAAATGGTGATTGTGTACATGCAGTTTTCATCATAGGATTTACAGGGCCTGGTCTAATTGGGCTAAAATAACTACCCAGTGGCATAGCTAAGATGAGCGCTGGGTAATTGTTCAAATTATGCTTAAGAAATCTGAAGTGACACTAATTTGAACCACTTTATAAACTATTAAGCACTTTCTATGTTGACTCATGTCTCCTTCACTCCTTTTCCAGTGTTTAATGTTTATTTAACACTATTTACACACATCAAACATATGGTACAGACGTCAAACTTTAATTTCTTTAGAGAAGCCGTTTTAAACTTTGGGGAAATTTCGTTTTAAGACTAGTTTTGTTTTATGAATAAATTTAGTATTAATTTAAAAGCTTTTTTATGATTGCATAAACAATATTTACATAGAGCTTTGTTAGGACATACCACTTAACTTAACTTTAGACTGTATTATTGGGCTGCCAAGATTAAACAACTAAATTATTCACTTCAATAAGATAATAATGATTCTTCACCCACCTGGCTGATGATGGATTAATTTGCTGATGCATGGGAAATAGTTCTGCATTCTGGTTAATTTATCCATAAGATATCTCTGATATCTGTAACATTTTAAGAAAATTATTAGCATATTTTAAACTTTGTGACAACTTTTAAAAAAGTTTTTGTCATGCTTTTTGTTTCACTTTATACAACATGGCTCGTTCACGGCTCAAGTGCTTTCTATCTAATATTAACGTACAGTCATACTCTGATACTTTGACACACAGACTAGAGCAACCAGGGATCAAACCACAAATCCTAATTAGTGGATGACCTGCTCTCCCTCCTGAACTACACTGAACCCCAGTAGAATTGGTGAAATGTCTGTACAGCAGGGAGGCCAGCTGAGCACACACACTCTTCTACTATGAGCCCATGCTGTTTTAATAGATGCACTTTAGCATCACTTTGCAGAAATATGCAATGCCAACCTGAAAGAAACATTGCCTGGATGGGACTATATGTTGCTAACCTGTATTTAAACTGAAAAATGAACTGAGCACAGTTTTAAAAAACAAAAAACAAAAAAACCAAACAACGCCCAAAACTCATAAGGACATTTTGACCATTTTCTTTTTAACCACAAGTTATCCAGTGTTCATTCTGGACACATACCCAGGGGCCCATCCAACAGGCAAAAAACAAACAAACTAGAAAGCGAAAATTTCGGAAGAAATTTTGAGTGTGCCTATGCCGCTGCTAATCAGTGTAGTTCATACGGCTACAGAGAGCAAAACTCAGCAGAGCAGCCATTCTCCACCATGAACTATGGTAAAAACAAACACCGCTCGCGCCTCACAGATGACAGCTTACAGTTTTGTGTAAAGATGAGGTGACTTCGTACAGCCCCGATTTGCAGACGCTGTGCACAGAGGTTCATGAGCAGAAGTCCCATTGTACCACGGCAGACCCGACAATGTTTGCATGAACACGCTTTGAAGCATTATGTTATGGACCACTTTTCACACATGGTTGGTGTACCCACACAGCCGGCTGTAGCTTTTCAGCTGACAGCACAACACACACCCAAAAAACAGCCGAGAGAGCACAGACTACGCCCGAGAGGCGTGATTACAGATGCCGCTCAGGTGGGTCCACCTCCCCTGCAGCGGCACTGCAGACCACGCCCTGCCACACACATCAAACACGTAAAGTAAATATTTATGCACTTTCGCATTCACTTTTTGTTTTTTGTTATTTTTACACAGTGTTCTGAATGATGAACAATGGTCTACAGCCAATCTTGTGTATTATTATACAAACTTTGGTTGTAAGATTCAGATAACTATTTAATAAAAGCTAAATATTTCATATGAGAGTAAGAAAGAAAAGTATATCCTTGTGTCCACCTTTCTCTGTTAATGCCCTACCTGGCCCCCTGGCAAAAGCTTTGCTAGATCCACCCCTGCACAGTTAACAGCTGTCAGCTACACAAAAAAGGAGCTTGGTGTTTCTCTCAGAAACAGTTCATAACTTCCCTTCAACTCATTCATGTCACCTAAAGGGTAAACCTGTTTCTCCATCACCAGTTCAGCTCTGATGATTCAGTAAGGACATCTCCTGGTTTGGACCAGCCCTTTTTTCCGCTGTGGCTCCAGCAAACATCAGCTGATACTAGAAATTAAAATCAAACGAATTCTAACAACAGCTGATCAAGCTTAAACGTGCTGCAAGAGCAAAAAGCCGATCATTGATCAGTTTCATGATTGAAGTTGAATAGTAATAAGTGTGCCTCTTGGCATAGGCACACTTAATTAATAAGAATAATAAATCCGACGAATAGTAATAAGTGTGCCTCTTGGCATAGGCACACTTAATAAATCCGATGAATAGTAATAAGTGTGCCTCTTGTCATAGGCACACTTAATAATAATAATAATAATAAGAATAAATCCGACGAATAGTAATAAGTGTGCCTCTTGGCATAGGCACACTTAATAAATCCAACGAATAGTAATAAGTGTGCCTCTTGGCATAGGCACACTTAAAAAGACCAGAATTCTATTATTTAAAAAAAATAATTTTTTTTATTAATAATAGCGCCAAATCCCAAAATGGTTGCCAGTTTATAAATGTTAGAAATCTGCCCCTTTCTCCCCTACACTGCTAGGGCTAGTGGTCTCACCCCAAGTCAGCTAACTAGCGAATATGATGTTACCAAAATGAATGACTGCAACAGGTGTGACAGGAAAATGGAACAAATGTGAATTGGTTTGTCAGTACCTGTGGATTAATAGAGAGGACACGGAAGTTAGCCTCTTGCTTAGGCCGGAGCTCATTTATTTCTGAGCTGCGCATGCACGGAGCCTATAGCAAGAGTCTCTCTGGTAGCAGAGAGTGTGTTGTTTACACAGGAAAAAAAACTACAAGAAAAATGGTAGAAAATCAATAATATCCAATAACTGAAGTAATAAGAGTTTGCACAGCAGTGCAAGACCATCATCTACTGGCATGATGAGATATAACCTCGGTCTGGCAACCCATAACAATATCAAAACAAGATACAATAATAATAAAAAAATAAGGGGTATTTGGTTTTCTTACAAAAACAAACAGTCTTTTCCAACCTGCTACATTGTGCAAAAAAGTTTTGCAACTGTTTGAGCTAAGACTTTGAAGTCATTCACAAAATGAAAACTATACTCTGTTTTGGGTGAGAACGCCATTCAAAGAGGCAGGAGCCTACAAGATCAGTGGGCAGATAGAGAAACAAACAACACAGAATAGTGGACCTTGGGAAGTACAAGATCAAGTTGCCCCAACAAAACTTGATCAACTATTGTTAAAACGACCACATGATCCTTCACATGAGAGGAGAAACAGACTCAGAAGAACATTGAAGGTCTGTAAGTGACACCCACACATGGAAGAGATGGTGGAAAACTGTGTGAGGGAATGCAACACCTGTAATGAATACAACCTAAAGCAGCTGTACCAGTGTTCAAAAAGGGAAGTCTCCAACACTGAAGGCCCCTTTTGAGGAGATCAAAATGGATTCTACAGACATGAGGAGGTGACGAAAAGACAACAAAGAACATGGAACTCTTCTTGTGATGGTGGACAGATTCACCAAATAGGAAGAAGCAAAACCCTGCAGAGAAAAGACGCAAACCCAGTCATAAAATGGCTGTGAAATGAACTGATACCAAGACATGAAGTACAGAGAACCATTACAAATCAGACAAGAGATTCCACTGTAACAACGAACATCCGAAAGAAGTGGAGAACAAGTTCTGACATGATTAATCACTGGAACATCTTACCATTCAGCATTGCAGGCCATTGTAAAAAGGCCAATTAAATATTTTATAGAAAAATTGCCAAAACAATGACATAGGGAATGGTAGATTTTTCACATTCAAAAATGGAGTTATGTAATAAAAAAAGCCCCGGTCCACGTGACTGAGGTTTTTTCCCCTTAAAATAGTCAATCATTAAAAAGTAGAATACAACCAGCAGAGGCATATGCTAGGATGTGGTACTGCAAAAAGAACAAAAGCAAAATAATGACAAAGCACTGTATTTAACTCTGATAAGTTCAAATTAAAATGTGCCATTACACTCAGAGGATCAATATGAATTAAAATATATGTACATTTTGCATGAAGTACATGACTAATAACTGTTCTCTCCTGAGCTTTTGTTTTTTAGAGCACCCACTTGGCCACACCACCAGTTTTCATGCCAAAGGAGGGTAATTGCAAATGTTCGAGGGAGGAATATCACCGAAAAGTGGGAAAGGTAAGCCCAAATGATAACACCATAAATTTCACTTATGGTCAATTTCCTAAAATTTGACACCTAAAATTTCAAAATGATACAGCTCCGGATGGACCAGTTACCAGGACATGGAAGGACAACAGACATTATTAAATGAGGAGAAGGAATTTTCTGGGATTGAAGATCCTCTGGGTGAGTGGTTGACTGAAACATTCAGAAGAACTGAAGCATGCAACAAATAAAGCTATTATTTTATCACACTCATTATTTTATCACAATGAGTGTGATAATTCACGCTCGTTGTGGATGCGGTCTATTTCATGTTTGGGGACTCTAATTAATAGAGCTGGGCGATAAAACGATAACGATATGTATTGCGAAATAACTTTTTCTCGATAGAAAAATGAAACTATTGCGATAGACCTCATCTCTCTCTTCCTGTCTTATAAAAAAAACCAATAGCCAATAAAAATTAAGTAGCGCAGAGCCGAACCAATCACAGCCGCAGCGTCACGTCACGTAACTTGTTACGTACAGCTCAAGTGCCAAGGCGCACGTGTGTATTTGTTTGAGAAGCAGCCAGCCGCCGTGCCGGGTTTTTGGTGACCAGAATACCGAAGGGAACACAGATGACGGTTCCAATGTCGGAGAGATTGTCGAAAGGAAAGGCCAGAGAAGTTCCGTAGTGTGGAGGTATTTCGGCTATTTGAAGTCTGACAAAAAACAGCGTAACGCGCACTGTAAATTGTGCTGAAAGCATGTTCCCACAAAGTCTGGAAATACAACAAACCTTTTTTATCACCTGAAGCAGTGCCACCCACTGGAGCACGCTCAATCTCTGACTGAAAGCGCTAATTCGTCATCGAAAACAACCAGGGGAATCCCTGTGAAGCAGCAACAGTCAATTGAGTCGGCTTTCGCCAGCGTCTTACCATATGACAAAAAAGGTAAGAGCCATAGCAACATAACGAATGCCATAGCTTACTGTCTTGCTAAAGACATGCTACCAATAAACACGGTCGAAAATGAAGGATTCAAGCAGCTAATTAAGGTAATGGATCCTCGTTACCAACTCCTGGACATGAACATTTCTCTCAGACAGCGCTTCCAAAGCAATATTATGTAAGTTGGTCAATTTTGTCTCTTTTCTGTAAAATAAACTAAGATTTATTTTTAGAATTAATATTTTGTTTCTAAGTGGAACTGACAATTTAGTAGTCTGTTTTGTTTGTTCTATTTTGAAACTTAAACGCTTTAGCGGCTGCCTTTTGTGTAGATTGTAATATTTGCCTTTATTTTGCATAAAACTGGTGGTGGTCAGAGGGCCCGGTGGCGCCAGTGTCCGGCAGCCTCGCCTCTGTCAGTGCGCCCCAGGGCAGCTGTGGCTACAACGTAGCTTGCCATTGCCAGTGTGTGAATGTGTGAGTGAATGGGTGAATGACTGAATGTAGTGTAAAGCGCTTTGGGGTCCTTAGGGACTGAGTACAGCGCTATACAAATGCAGGCCATTTACCATTTTTACCATAAAACTGAAGCCTCATTTTAAGTACATCTGCCCTGTTGAACTTATTATGGAAAATGAATATTTAAATCAAAATAAGCTGCTGATTATTTCACATTTTATTTGTGAGCGACATCACATTTAAATCTTACATATATAGTTATTTGGCTTATATCGTGATATATATCGTTTTCGCCTGAAATGAAAAAAGCATATCATGATATGAAAAAATCTTATATCGCCCAGCTCTACTAATTAACAGAGAAAACAGCGACATTAAGAGAAGGAGACTCAGTGCATACTATCAGATGCCAGTGACGGTTGGGCTCAGTGATGAATCAGGTGAGCTGAATTCATGGCTGAATCAAGACATAAATTCCCCTGCTGTGGTCAGTGAGGGAAGGACAGTGGGGAAAAACGGAGTCGCAAATACGACGTTCATATTAACACACAGGTTTTGTTTCTAGGCAGTTCTGCGGATGCAGGCACTGGGCGGAGCCTGGAGTTCCACAGATTTAAGGTGATAACTAAATTGATTTCATTCCCTAACACAGAGTGGCAGAGCTGGAGCAAAGCTACTCGAGCGGAGAATTTCTGATGTTTTCTGAGAAATCATGTTACTAATATTTTCTTTTAATTTTCTAGTTCCTGTAAATTGACACATGAGAGTGTGTCAAAAGGGGGGAAGTCGAGTTTTAACATGAAACAATGGTTTCTATGATCATTTTCATGACTTTATTTGTGTGTTTAATAATTTAGGTATGGTAAAACCTTAGATTATAATGACCCAGAAGTTCCCAGAACTCCAGATTTTTTCCAGCATCTGACGACTGAATGGGGCCGACCTCGAGTTAAGAGGGAAAAGCTGAAAGGCTGAGTATCACACCGGAGGGGAACCTGTGGGACAGCAGGCTAAATGAAACACATGCTTTTTGTTCACATGTTAGACTGTATGCAAGGAGAGAAAATGTTAGGATTGAAAATGTTTGATTTCTTTTACTAAAATAAGTGGTTATAACTATCTTCATACAGACATTTGCAAATGTGCTCATAAGAGTTGGTACTCATTTTTTTTGAAGGTCATAAGCTTCGTTCGGCGTGACTGTCCGGACTGATATATTGTAGGAAATGACTTAGAGTGCAGAGGGGTAATTGCAAACACGCTTACACAATAATAATTAGAATAATTCTCTAGGTCAGGGAGTCCTGAACATGATATTCTAAACCAACTTTGAATCACTAGAAGAACAATGGATAATAACATTAGATTGTTAAGGCTAGGCAGAGAGGTGTTTTCCTTTTCTGTCTTTTACAGAGGAAGGAGCAGACACCAGACGAAGTCACGAAGATATGAGGATCCTTCGCAGCTGACACCGAGACTGCCAAGACAGCAATTGGGGTCAAGGGGTCATGTTGTTTGGGGTCCTGCTAGTCACGAGAGGATGGATCCCATAACCACAACAATAACCACGAAGGGGTTGACAGAAATCCAGAAGCACCAGACCAAGGAGGGTCTGGCCAAGAAAGGGGGACTCGGCTGAGACTCCCAAAAAACATAGATCCCAGCCAGCCGGGGCAGAATAAATCCCCTGATCTATGCAACGAACCAAAGGGTAGTCGACCCCTGAGGTTGAAGCAAGAAGAGAAGAGCATAGAGAATCACCTGTCCTGGAAGATTAGTTGTTTAACTGTAAAGAAGGTCAAAAGCCCATCAGACAGAGGTTCTAGTCTGAGCACAAAGGTGGAAGCAGGAAACAACCAGAATGGGGATCGGGGGAAGCTGGAAAATAATGAGAGGTCTGAGAGAATTAGCTTTAGTAATTTGGTGAATAGCCTGCAATTTTTATACTCAAACAGAGTGGTCATCCCACATATGGTCCACCCGTTAAAGAATTGATAATCCGTGTGTGGATGACGTCTGTCCTTGGGCAATGGAAGGGGTGTATTAAGTCCATTAGGGTTTTCTTATTCATTTTTACAGCTATTTGGGTAATTTGTGGTGATTGTTGTGTGCCTTCTGTCCGGGGATTATTGGTAAGGTTGGTTAACAGGGCTGTTGGGGATCTGATAACAAAGCAGACAACATGATGATGCTTGATGACTTTTAATAGTGTTGATCTGCCATGGGGCAGATCAAAGGAGGGACCTGTTGGGATTAAATAATTTGCAGTGCCTCAACAATGCTATTCTTTTTATTCATAAGTGTTATAAAGTTATATAGTGTAGTATTAAGTGGACACAGCCCTGAAAAATAAAGGCATCAGAAGATGTGTCCTTGGGGAGTAGAAAGCTGTAGACTCTCGCTCACACTTGTCTGGGAAAAGGAGATAAGGGGGGACCATCTCTAGTGGAAAGTTACTGAGACACTATTGTATAGACGAGAATGAGAGAGCTTCTTTAATAAAACTGTTAGGGGCACACCACCATTTTGAGATCTGCGGCAACGTGTCATGCAGGATGCATGACACACCTTTATAAGAGTAATGTAAAAGAGAAATAA
>NC_052953.1:39841649-39851090 GCF_013358895.1 Oreochromis aureus
TGAATCATACTATTTCTGCTATTTTATAAGATTTGTGCTAAACATAGTATTTCTGCCAAATATAGTATTTCTGATTAATTATAGTTTTCTACCAAATCATAGTACAGTATTTTTGCTTTTCATAGGATTTTTATAGGATATTTATATTGCTTAATATAGTATTTTTGCTTTTTATAGGATTTGTGCTTAATACAGTATTTCTGCTAAATGTAGTATTTATGCTTAATCATACTATTTCTATATATTTTTTGCCAGGTCCTCTGTGAGGACTGAGACATTCAAAATTTTCAGTATCAGGGCCTGCACGGCTTCCCAGCCAGCCAATCATATCTGAGGTCTGCCCTTTCTTCTCTCGTCATATCTCAGCGACAGATGTACAAAGAGCAATGCAAATCACAGTCAAAGTACACCAAAGTCCGCTGATTCACCCAGTATAAAATTATGCTTCTAGTCCACCTAGTTTTGAGTTACATGACGTTTTGTAACTCCAAAAAGCGGCGCTCTTCGCCTCTCACCGCGATCTAAATCTGACTGTTCATCACCCTGTTTTCCAGGTGCTCGCTCTCTTTCCCAGTGGCACAGTTTGTAATGACACAGGTCTGCAACCCAAAGGTCGTGGGTTCAATTCCACCTTGGTCAACATGTTTTTTTTTACCTACAATTTACTACACTGTCACAGACCACTAATTCATATTGATCATTTACTACAATTCTGCAAACTTTTATGATTTTAGCAGCTTTTCTAATATTGACCTCAGATTCTTGTTAACACTCCATGGCACAAATACTCTTCCCTTTAGGCTCTGTGTGTGTGTGTGTATATCAATATTTCTCCCATTTTAAAGTATTACTCCTCTATAATTGTATTTCTGTTAAATCAAAGTACTTTTACTACATCTTAGTACTTCTGCTCAATCATAGTATTTTGCCAAATCATGGTTTTTGTGCCAAATCATAATATTTCTGTTATGTTATAGTATTACTACTAAGTGGAGGAATTTCTGTCATGTTACAGTATATGTGCTGATTACAGTATTTCTGTATAATAGAATTTTGGCAAATCTCCTCAGACCAACACAAAGTCTGGAAACTGCATAGAAAGTCAATGGAGAGCTTGTTCAAAATCACCGCTGGATTTCTCTAATGAGAGGCATTTTCAAATCTTCATATCTCCTGAACGCAGCGAAGTTAAGACATGAGGCTTGTGCCAATATATCTTCAGACACTCCTGACGCTCACAATTCAAGAAATTCTTTCTCACCTATTACCATTTGGCCATGAATTGGGTTTGTTTGAGGGTAGGAAATTGTCCCTCGCTCAGATTTCTTCAGATTTCAAACTCTGGAAATGAGGCACTTTTTCTCTCGTCATATCTTTTTATGGATTTCCACAGAGACCTGAAAATTTCCATGACTGTTCACCAAAGCCTGCTGTCTCTTACGGTGAAAGAATGATATCGATACTCCAAATAGATTTTGAGTTAGAAAGCGTTGTTTGAGGGCAAGTCAAGGCAGTTTTCGCTTTGCCTCTACTCAGTTATGGTGCATTAGAAGTCAAATATCTTTAATAATTCATATTTTAATGATAGGTTGTCAACACTTTAATATTCCCCCATCTCTTCTGAACAAAACGGTGTAAGAATGACCGTTCTAGCCCCTACGGTTAGGAAATTATGGTCATTTGTTTCAGGGGAGTCCTCACTATGAGAAATAGACTACAAAAATCCTGTCTCTGTGCTGCGTGTGTGCACCTGTTTTGGCGGGGAAAAGTACACAGCCTCTCTGATTGGTGGATTCAAATTTAGCAGCTCCCAGGCTGCTTGACTGACCTAGAAACTTGATTTTCTCTCCCTGTGTGTGTGTGTGTGTGTGTGTGTGTGTGTGTGTGTGTGTGTGTGTGTGTGTGTGTGTGAGACACACACACACAGAGAGAGAGAAAGCCTTTTACAGTATTCTGTAAACTTTTATGATTTTACCAGCTTTTCTAATATGGACCTCAGATTCTTGTTAACACTCCATGGCACAAATACTCTTCCCTTTAGGCTCTGTGTGTGTGTGTGTATCAATATTTCTCCCATTTTAAAGTATTACTCCTCCATAATTGTATTTCTGTTAAATCAAAGTACTTTTACTACATCTTAGTACTTCTGCTCAATCATAGTATTTCTGCTAAATCATAGTATTTTGCCAAATTATGGTTTTTGTGCCAAATCATAACATTTGTGTTATGTTATAGTATTACTACTAAGTGGAGGAATTTTGTCTTGTTACAGTATATGTGCTGATTACAGTATTTGTGCTAAATCATAGTATTTCTACTATATTATATTTTTTCTTTCCAAGTATAGCATTTCTGCTATATAAGTGTATTCTGCTATGTTAAAATATTTGTGCTAAACCAGTGTATTTGTGTTGAAACATAGTATTTCTGCCAAATGTAGTATTTCTGTCAAATTACAGCATTTTTGCTATGTTGTACTGTTTCTCTAAATCATATTATTTCTGTAATGTTTAAGAATATTTGGCTAAATATATTCTTTCTGTTATCTTATACTATTTGTCCTAAATTCTTGTATTTTTGAGAAGTTATCGTGTTTCTGGTAAGTTACAATATTTCTGCTAAGTTCTGCTATGCTATTGTATTTCTGCCAAGTATTATGTTTCCTCTAAGATATTGCAGTTCTGCTAAGTTACTACATTTTAGCAAAGTTCCTTTGCTTCTGCAAAGTTTTTACAATTTCTGCAACTTTTCAGCTTTTTCAGCTAGTTTCAGCAGAAAGCTTCAGCTTTAAAGCATCCACACTGCATTTTCGCAGGAAATGCAATTTTTTTCTAGTTGTGTGGATGCTTTAAGCATCCACACTATTGAGTTCCTGTTTCTCTTTATTCTTTATACTTTATTATTATTATTCTAGTTGCCACTTTTTCACTTTTTTGGCACTTAACTACTTCCACAATTTTCAGCCGATTTTCACCGTTCAAATTTTAAACTATTCTGCTATTTCTGCTAATGATCGCTATATCTTTTGGTGTTTATTACTGTTATACTTTTTAAAATATTCTACTTTTTTCCTTTAATTTGTCCCATTGAAATGAATGGGAAACTTCTGCAATTCTGCTAAATTTTGCTTGTTTTTGAAACTTAACTACTTTTTCCTACTTTCACGTAGAACAACCATTCAAACTTTAAAATGTTCTCAAATTATTGGGCTATTCAGGAATAAATCAGATTTTTCAAATCTTTTACCGTTTTATTTTTATGCCTCTTAAAGTTTTGAGTTGGAAAATTGTGATTTTTCACAAAATACATGCGTTGTTATGGTTGCTATGCACTTGGCTTCCAGTGTGCCACTGTAGGTTTCGCAGTCTTCTCTTCATGTCCGAACAACTTCTTGCTACTTGCTCAATTTTCACTCAACTTCCACAAATTATACATCAAAACGTAGGTATTTTTTGCTGGCTTTCCGAAAATGTCACCATCATTGTTGTGAGACTTATAGAATTTTGGCAAATCTCCTCAGAGCAACACAAAGTCTGAAAACTCTCCATAGAAAGTCAATGGAGAGTTTGTTCAAAATCACCGCTTGATTTCTGTAATGAGAGGCATATTCGAATCGTCATATCTCCTTAACGAAGCGAAGTTAAAACATGAGGCTTGTCCCAGTATATCTTCAGACACTCCTGACGCTCACAATTCAAGAATTTTTTCTCACCTATTACCGTTCTGAGATGAGTTACACTTGTTTGAGCGTAGGAAATTCGTCCTTCGCTCAGATTTCTTCAGATTTCAAACTCTGAAATGAACCACTTTTTCTCTCGTCATAACTTTTGTTGGATTTCCACAGAGACCTGAAAATTTCCATGATTGTTCACCAAAGCCTGCTGTCTCTTACGGTGAAAGAATGATATCAATACTCCAAATAGATTTAGAGTTAGAAAGCGTTGTTTGAGGGCAAGTCAAGGCAGTTTTGCTTTGCTCTACTCAGTTATGGTGCATTAGAAGTCAAATATCTTTAATAATTCATATTTTAATGATACATTGTCAACACTTTAAGATTCCCCATCTCTTCTGAACAAAACGGTGTAAGAATGACCGTTCTAGCCCTATAGTTAGGAAATTATGGTCATTTGTTTGAGGGGAGTCGTCATTATGAGAAATAGACTGCAAAATCCTGTGTCTCTCTGTGCTGCATGCACCTGTTTTGGCGGGGAAAAAGTGCACAGCCTCTCTGATTGGTGGATTTAAATTCAGCAGCTCCCAGGCTGCTTGACTGAGCTAGAAACTTCTCTCCCTGTGTGTGTGTGTGTGTGTGTGTGTGTGTGTGTGTGTGTGTGTGTGTGTGTGACAGAGAGAGAAAAGAGAGGCGAGACAGAGTTTTATATGGGAGCATCTTATTGTATGATTTAAATTCAATATATTTAGACTGGTTGACTGAATTTGATCCTGTGTGTGTCTCTCTGTGCATGTGTGTTTCCATATGTTTCCATATTTCTGATTGTGTGACTGTTACACTTTTTTTGCTCAGTTTTTTTTTTTCATTTAACAAGTACATTTGAAGGACCCTTAGCATGTTCAGCATTTTTCAGCTGTCCATTTTGCTTTTCCAGTTTTTCTGTTTAAGTTATTACTATTGTGCTGAATCATACTATTTCTGCTATTTTATAAGATTTGTGCTAAATATAGTATTTCTACCCAGTATAGTATTTCTGATTAATTATAGTTTTTCTACCAAATCATATTACAGTATTTTTGCTTTTTATACCATTTTTATAGGATTTTTATATTGCTTAATATAGTATTTCTGCTTTTTATAGGATTTGTGCTTAATACAGTATTTCTGCTAAATGTAGTATTTATGCTTAATCACACTATTACTATATATTTCTGCCAGCTTCCCAGCCAGCCAATCATATCTGAGGTCTGCAGTTTCTTCTCTCGTCATATCTCAGCGACGGATGTACAAAGAGTAATGAAAATCGCAGTCAAAAGTACACCAAAGTCCGCTGATTCACCCAGTACAAGAATTATGCTCCTAGTCCACCTAGTTTTGGAGTTACACGATGTTTTGTAACTCCAAAAATGGCGCTCTTGCCTCACACCGCGATCTAATTCTGACTGCTCATCACCCTGTTTCCCAAGTGCTCACTGTCTTTCCCAGTGGCGCAGCTGGTAATGACACAGGTCTGCAACCCAAAAGTCGTGGGTTCAACTCCACCTTGGACAACATGTTTTTGCCCTACAAATTAATACACTATCACAGACCACTAATTCATATTCATCATTTATTACAATTCTCAAAACTTTTACCAGCTTTTCTAATATGGACCTCACATTCTTCTTAACACTCCATGGCACAAATACTCTTCCCTTTAGGCTCTGTGAATGTGTGTGTATCAATATTTCTCCCATTTTAAAGTATTACTCCTCCATAATTGGATTTCTCTTAAATCAAAGTACTTTTACTACATCTTAGTACTTCTGCTCAATCATAGTATTTCTGCTAAATCATGGTTTTTGTGCCCAGTCATCAGAATCATGTTTATTGGCCAAGTATATGTGCATACAAATACAAGGAATTTGGTTCCGGTAGATGGTGGCTCTCGAGCACAGCAATGTAAATCTCACACACACACACACACACACACACACACACACACACACACACACACACACACACACACACACACACACGTATCTATATATACATTGCACATACATACACAAAGCTGTGTAAACCAACTATAAATAACTAATCTAAACGTATATACATAAAATACAGAAATGAAATGAGGTGGAATGAATACTACAGAATGTACATAAGGTGCAGTTGCAGTCTGGCAGTGGGAGGAGTGTGACAGTTCAACTGTTTAGAAGGGAGATGGCGAGGGAAAGAAACTGTTCCTGTGTCGGGTGGTCCTGGTCTGCAGGCTTCTGTACCGTCTGCCAGAGGGCAGCAGATCAAAAAGTCTGTGTCCAGGGTGTGAGGGGTCTGTGATGATTTTCCTGCCCGTTTCCTGGTTCTTGAGAGGTACAGATCCTGGATGGAGGGCAGGGGCGCCGATGATCCTTTCTGCTGCCCGTACAGTCCGCTGCAGTCTGCACCTGTCCTGTTTAGTGGCTGCACCATACCAGACTGTGATGGAGGAGCACAGGACAGACTCAATGACTGCAGTGTAGAGCTGGATCAGCAGCTCCTGTGGAAGACTGTACTTCCCCAGTTGTCTCAGGAAGTACATCCTCTGCTGGGTCTTTTTGAGGATGGAGTTGATGTTGGTCTCCCACTTCAGGTCCTGGGAGATGGTGGTACCCAGCAACTTGAAGATCTCCACAGTCGACACAGGGCTGTCTGATATGATGAGGGGGGCAGAGTTGAGGATGTCTCCTGAAGTCCACTGTCATCTCTACAGTTTTAAGAGTGTTCAGCTCCAGATTGTGCTGACTGCACCAGAGTACCAACCGCTCAACTCATCATAACATTTGTGTTATGTTATAGTATTACTACTAAGTGGAGAAATTTCTAAAATGTTACAGTATATGTGCTGATTACAGTATTTCTGCCAAATATAGTATTTCTGATTAATTATAGTTTTTCTACCAAATCATATTACAGTATTTTTGCTTTTTATAGGATTTTTATAGGATATTTATATTGCTTAATATAGTATTTTTGCTTTTTATACGATTTGTGCTTAATACAGTATTTCTGCTAAATGTAGTATTTATGCTTAATCACACTATTACTATATATTTCTGCCAGCTTCCCAGCCAGCCAATCATATCTGAAGTCTGCCGTTTCTTCTCTCGTCATATCTCAGCTGACGGATGTACAAAGAGCAATGAAAATCGCAGTCAAAGTACACCAAAGTCCGCTGATTCACCCAGTACAAGAATTATGCTTCTAGTCCACCTAGTTTTTGAGTTACATGACGTTTTATAACTCCAAAAAGCGGCGCTCTTTGCCTCTCACCGCGATCTAATTCTGACTGCTCATCACCCTGTTCCCCAAGGGCTCACTGTCTTTCCCAGTGGCGCAGCTGGTAATGACACAGCTCTACAACACAAAGGTCGCAGGTTCAACTCCACCTCGGACAACACGCTTTTTTTTTGCCCTACAAATTAATACACTATCACAGACCACTAATTCATATTCATCATTTATTACAATTCTCAAAACTTTTACCAGCTTTTCTAATATGGACCTCACATTCTTCTTAACACTCCATGGCACAAATACTCTTCCCTTTAGGCTCTGTGAATGTGTGTGTGTATCAATATTTCTCCCATTTTAAAGTATTACTCCTCCATAATTGGATTTCTCTTAAATCAAAGTACTTTTACTACATCTTAGTACTTCTGCTCAATCATAGTATTTCTGCTAAATCATAGTATTTTTGCCAAATCATGGTTTTTGTGCCAAATCATCAGAATCGTGTTTATTGGCCAAGTATATGTGCAGACAAATACAAGGAATTTGGTTCCGTAGATGGTGGCTCTCGAGCACAGCAATGTAAATCTCACACACACACACACACACACACACACACACACACACCACACACACACGTATCTATATATACATTACACATGCATACACATACATACACAAAGCTGTGTAAACCAACTATAAATAACTAATCTAAACGTATATACATAAAATACAGAAATGAAATGAGGTGGAATGAATACTACAGAATGTACATAAGGTGCAGTTGCAGTCTGGCAGTGGGAGCAGTGTGACAGTTCAACTGTTTAGAAGGGAGATGGTGAGGGAAAGAAACTGTTCCTGTGTCGGGTGGTCCTGGTCTGCAGGCTTCTGTACCGTCTGCCAGAGGGCAGCAGATCAAAAAGTCTGTGTCCAGGGTGTGAGGGGTCTGTGATGATTTTCCCTGCCCGTTTCCTGAGAGGTACAGATCCTGGATGGAGGGCAGGGGGGTGCCGATGATCCTTTCTGCTGCCCGTACAGTCCGCTGCAGTCTGCACCTGTCCTGTTTAGTGGCTGCACCATACCAGACTGTGATGGAGGAGCACAGGACAGATTCAATGACTGCAGTGTAGAGCTGGATCAGCAGCTCCTGTGGAAGACTGTACTTCCCCAGTTGTCTCAGGAAGTACATCCTCTGCTGGGTCTTTTTGAGGATGGAGTTGATGTTGGTCTCCCACTTCAGGTCCTGGGAGATGGTGGTACCCAGCAACTTCAAGATCTCCACAGTCGACACAGGGCTGTCTGATATGATGAGGGGGGGCAGAGTTGAGGGATGTCTCCTGAAGTCCACTGTCATCGCTACAGTTTTAAGAGTGTTCAGCTCCAGATTGTGCTGACTGCACCAGAGTACCAGCCGCTCAACTCATCATAACATTTGTGTTATGTTATAGTATTACTACTAAGTGGAGAAATTTCTAAAATGTTACAGTATATGTGCTGATTACAGTTTCTGTATAATAGAATTTTGGCAAATCTCCTCACACCAACACAAAGTCTGAAAACTGCATAGAAAGTCAATGGAGAGCTTGTTCAAAATCTCCACTGGATTTCTCTAATGAGAGGCATTTTCAAATCGTCATATCTCAACGCAGCAAATTTAAGACATGAGGCTTGTGCCAATATATCTTCAGACACTCCTGATGCTCACAATTCAAGAATTTCTTTCTCACCTATTACCATTTGGCCATGAATTGGGTTTGTTTGAGGGTAGGAAATTCATCTCTCGCTCAGATTTCTTCAGATTTCAAACTCTGAAATGAACCACTTTTTCTCTCGTCATATCTTTTGATGGATTTCCACAGAGACCTGAAAATTTCCATGACTGTTCACCAAATCCTGCTGTCTCTTACGGTGAAAGAATGATATCGATACTCCAAATAGATTTAGAGTTAGAAAGCATTGTTTGAGGGCAAGTCAAGGCAGTTTTCGCTTTGCCTCTACTCAGTTATGGTGCATTAGAAGTCAAATATCTTCAATAATTCAGATTTTAATGATAAATTGTCAACACTTTAAGATCCCCCATCTCTTCTGAACAAAACGGTGTAAGAATGACTGTTCTAGCCCCTACGGTTAGGAAATTATAGCCATTTGTTTGAGGGAATCCTCACTATGAAAAATAGACAGCACAAATCCTGTCTCTGTGCTGCGTGTGTGTAAAAACAGGTGCACCTGTTTTGGTGGGAAAAAGTATACAGCCTCTCTGATTGGTGGATTCAAATTCAGCAGCTCCCAGGCTATTTGGCTGCTGCTGCTGCTAGTGTGTGTGTTTTGTGTGTGTGTGTGTGTGAGAGAGAGAGAGAGAGAGAGAGAGAGGCGTTTTTACGGGAGCATCTTATTGTATGATTTAAATTCAATATATTTAGACTGGTTGACTGAATTTGATGCTGTGTGTCTCTGTGCTTGTGTGTTTCCATATGTGTCCATATTTTTGATTGTGTGACTGTTATACTTTTTTTTTT